>NW_007579208.1:45746-91774 GCF_000690725.1 Stegastes partitus
ATTGGTACTGTTACTTAAGATCTGAGTTTTTTTCCACCTCCATCAGAGGTCAGAGACAGACCGAACACTGTGGCCGTAGAAAGTAACTGTATCAGGCGCTGACTGCAGTGGGAGGGTTGATCAGCGGTTGTCACGGTCACGTTCTCGAGGGAACACATTTGTTCATCCAGAGCAGATATGTTCCCCCCGTGAGGACGTTTCCACTTGTAAACACTGTTACATGAGCTTGTTGAGCAGAAATATTCTCTTGACAAGATGGATTTATGCTCACAGATATTGTTTTCTGTGCTCACATCACTTGAACAAGTCTGGTTTTAATTTGCGGGCAGACTAATTAAATGGCACACTAACATAACTATATGAGGCGTAAATGGCGTGTAAAATATTCATGAGTGGCACAGAGATCATATTTACGTGGATGACTTCACATGTAGACAGTCTGAATAATGAGGAAGCAGACAAGCTGGCTTAACAAGGAAATCTATGAGGAAATACACGTGACATATTTGTGGGAAATGAGAATCTGAAAGATTTAGAAATGACGCAGCATCATGGTGACAAGACAAAACAGACTAAGACAGGTAGGCGTAGAGGAGTTGGCAGGGGTTCAATGAAACGATCCAGGAGCTTTCAAAAGTAAACTTTGTCTCCACAGACAATGTTGGATGGCCATGAAGGACTCTCGGCTGAATCATCTGGTTCATGAGAACTTATAGGTCTTCTCCTTTAAAGGGAAACAGCAGCTATTTTACCAGCACACTGACTATTCTCTCTTTTGAAAGAGGAAATTACAAATTCTTCCTGTTACGAATACAAAACTGTAATCTTAAGCTTTCCTACAGCCTAACTTGGTTTGTTGTGGCCTGTTTCCTAGTAGCTAATGTTAGCACATCCTTAATATACGTTTCTGATGTTATGACTTATGTTGGGATTTTTTTTGAAGAAACTGAAACCTGCAGATTTTATACATGGATGTAGAGTAAGAGCTAAACACTGGGATCAAAAATGGCGACCAGTCACTTTGCCAACAACATAAGCGAGGCAATTTTTCTGGGTTTGCTTCTGAGTTACGCAGCCCACTGCACATGCTCATTAGTGTTTTCCCTGCTGGACCCACCTACGATCCCCACAGTCCTTAGGTTTGATGAGATCCTGCTAGTAATAATGTTCCAAACATAAAACCTCCAAGAGTTACAGTGTGCACAACTCAAAGCTTCCAAAATTCCCTAAAATCATCGCCCTTATTACCACCACTTTTAAGTAAAATGGCATTTCAATTTATTTTTCCTCAGCAAATCCTATTTTTAATTGATTCTGTGGGCTACTTGTAGCTCTTCCTGTTTTGTTGTCCATCAGATGTTCTACCTCTTTGTGTTCAGACCTTATATGCAGTTGTTATCTTGCTGTCGTCTATATTAGTTAACACTTATTTTGCTTCTTGTCACCCTTTGAGACCCCCTGAAACCTCGGCCCAGTAGGCCCGTTCAGTAATCCACCCATCCCAGACATGGATACTGACCGATCCTGTAGATGAGCACCCTGCTGCCCGTGTGGTCTCTCTGTGGGAGGACGCTGTGGTACGAAGTGTTGAGGAGGCCGAGCACAGACGAAGGAGACAAACACTTGCTGATCTCAGGACTTTCCCTCCTCCACCGTTGGTAGTTCAGAAGGAGCTGCAATGGGACACATTCAGGGACATCAGGGAATTCATAGCACTCCACTGTGTGTTTATAATCACATGGCTGAAACATGTTGCGTTACAGTTTTGCTGTGAGCTTCCAGGACACAGATCAAACGGTCTACTGTCTGATCCTGCTGCTGGAGATGATGGAGCAGGACATAAAAATACACAGTCCTCTGGAATAAAAAGCAAATTCAAACTATTTATGTACCAAAGGTCAGACTCAGAATTGCAGAGCTTTGCCTCACTTGGCAGAGCTCCTGGTGTTTCCACTAAAAAGAAACTCAGACATCCTGTGAAACTCCTAGTGACAGTTTTACACGCAGTCACTTCATTAACACCCAGTTCACGAGCCACACAGACACACTGGACATGCTCAGATGAAGAAATATTCTGCCTTTACGTTCGGTCTTTAGTAATGCTGTTGCAATAACACAGCAACAAGTGTATTTCTAGCAGCATACAGGAATGCAGCGGCCCTACAATCAGATCTCTGGAGATCCATTTTTCTTTAACATTTCTTAAATGCAACTCAGTCGACAGCTGTATTTACCAACGAGGGCAAAAGTACTGGAGGAAGGATTTCTGGGTCTGTACATGAACTCAAAGACCATCATGAGCTGGTTGATTTTGATGTACTAGACAGAAAACTAACAGAAATGGCTCAAAAATTCATCAATGTCCAGTTTTTTATCACTTGTCTGACATCACGTCTGTAAGGAATTTTACTAAAATAGTGTTTGTACACGATTACCCCTGTAGCAAATGATGAAATTTATGTTGCACTGGCCTTTGCGTACTCCCCGACATGCAAAGTGTAACACTGGCCTTAGTCCAGCCACACTGTCTGTACATGTCTCGTGATTGTATGAGACTTCCATTGTGTGTGAACCTGCCATCCTTTTTTAAAAATCTGTAGTAAAACAACAATCACGTTTCACGAAGACTTTAAGTAGGAACTTTTACTGGCTGCTGCAGTCACTTATAGTTCGGCATCCAAAGGGTGGATTTCCTCCTGACTACAAAACATCGGACGCAGGTTTTTTTCTCTGCTGATTATTTATCATTAGTTGCACATAATAAGATCCAGAGTGTGAACCTGTCACCATTTAGCAACTTCAGATATTCTGGATGGTGATTGCCATCGCAAAGGACTAAAATTCAAAGCTTACGACTAGTTTAATGTGGTGCTTTGGCCATGATTCATGAGGTTTCAGCAGAAAGCCTGCAACAAGCGTTGGGTGTACTGTTGCTATGGTAACTAGTGATATAGCTATCATTTAGCGGGCAGAAAAAAAGTGTTTAAGATTCAAAACATAAAGACGAACATTTTTGGCCTCAGTTAAATGTTTGCTAACCTTTAGATCATGATGGGATGGATCTGATAAATGATGTTGCCATGGTAATCTCAAAGATGCCAGCATGAAAGGGTACAGTCACAGTTTGGTAAATATGTGTGTGTTTTTAAATTAATATTACATTACAATTACCATCATGTTTCAGATATTCGGCGGACAACAGGAGTTTAAAGTTGTGTGTTTAAAACATTCATTCTCGCCATAATATGGTCAACATTAATATCTCATTAAAATATATGTTTTATTTGTTTTAATCTAGAGTTACACCACAAAGCAGGACTGCATGTTTAAGTTTCAGCACTAAATGTAAAGGAAAGAAATCGCTCTCAGAGATGACTGATGTGGCACCAATACAAACGATCATCATACTACTCAGTTATTTGGCTCTTCATAATCACATCAGACCCAAAATTGACAGAAATTTGCACCATCGAACATCAACTATGAAGGTCCCCGCCTCTCTGTCTTCATTTTTTTAGACTGTTATTGTGTCAAAACCTCGATTGAAAAGCTTCATTAAAGAATAACTTCATTAATATATATCACTTTTGACAGACTGAACAAGAGCAGGACAGCTAGAAGGCAAGTGAAGCATTAGAATGACAAATGCAAAAAGATAAGATTTCTATATTAATAATAAAAAAAAGTGCCCTAATAAGCAAAAAAAAAGAAAACGTCACTTAAAAGTAAGAGTGTAAAATTGGTTTTAAGAAGTGATTTAAAACAAGGGTATTATTCTGTGAGCAGCACTGACGGCTTAAACACCTTCAGATTTAATCCTCAACTTTAGAGCGGCCAGAAGAACTCCATGTGAGGACCTCAGGATGAAAGATGGATCATTTGGGGTCAACATTTCAGCTCTGCAGCTTGGGACCAGACCAAGAGGAGCTTTAAATAGATGAACAAAATCTTAAAATCAATTCTAAAACAAACAAGGAGCTGAGGGAGAGAAGTCAGGACTGAGGTGAAGTAATGTTGTTGTTGTTGTTGTTGTTGCTGAACCAGCTGGAGGTGAGAGACTTGACTTTAGATTCATGCCAGACATGAGGGCGTTACAGTAATCGAGGCTGGAGGAAATAAGTGTCTGAATGACATAATGAGCGAACATCGGCTCATTTCCTGGAGATGGTTCGTGACTGAAGGAACTAGTTTTTGATCTGCGGTTTGAAAGTTAGATTTGAATCAAACAGAACTCCAAAGTTTCTGAAAAACACGGTCCACATGAGCAGAATCAAGGGTTACTGAAGTGAGGAAAACATTGTGCCGTCCAACATCACTGAGACAATCCCAAGAGCACATCTGTTGCAAAACAGTGTTCTTATCAAAGTGCTTCTGTTTTTTTCTGTAAGTCAAGCAAATAATAATGAAGAAATCTCAGTCCAGGTTGTATTAGAACTGTAATAGTTTCTTTTGTGTGTGTGAAAATGCAGAGAAATTAAACAAATGGCTTCACCAACCATCTGTGACTGCTTGCACACTTTTAAAATGAGAAACAAAACAAAACAAAACAAAAAAAGAAATGTGAAATTAGAGTCCAAATTGCAGTGTTTATCATCTTGCCAGTTTGTCAGGTGACAGGCTCATAAATCCACTTCAGGTGATTGTTTTTTTTTGGTTGTTTTTTTAAATGTGAGTGGGGGGCTACAGGAAACCTGTTCAAATAAATTCAAATTGGTTTGAATTATGCATTAGGAAGCAGTGTGTAGATGCACTGTAGCTGTAGGGGAATGTTGGTTATTTGGTATTATAGACTATTATTTAATCATCGCTTGATTGTAGAAAAATACCATATTTACAAACCAACATGTGCAATATTCCTACTGTACACTATTAAATATGTGCGATACCTACTAAAGGTATTTTTTATTTCCGTATTTTCAGAGTGCTTTTAATTTCATGTGTTTATTTTATTCTAATATTGTACATTTGTACATCGCTTCTATTTTGCTGCTGCTTTTACTTTTGTCATTTACCTTTTTTTTTTTTTAAAGCCGGCTTTGAGAAACACACAAGAAGAATAAAATAATGAAAATAAAAATACTGTTTTATAACATTACATTCATATTGACATATTAAATGAGCTTTGAGGTTGTCTGAGCAGAAGTCTAAATAAATAAATAAATAAATAAATAAATAAAAAGCAGCAGAAAAGAACAAAAGGTGTCATAAACCAGTTATTAAAAGTGTTGACAATTAATTTTCTGTCAGTTTTGAGCTTTAGTGCAGGCAGAAGGTACGTTTGTGTGTGTTGAAGATATGATGGCCTGTAGTTTACAGTGAGGCTCGATAGGGGCTCAGTGACTTAAAGATTAAAGCATGCTTCAGTAAATCAATGCAACACAGAAAACATCAGCAGCAAGTGGACCTCTGATCCTGATCACCTGTTTAAGTCTGAAGAGGTCAAAGAATGAATAAAGAATGAAGTCCCACCAGATCTGCTGCAGACTGCTGCTCCACAAACAATCACACAAAGTACAGAAAACATCCACACAAGTACAAACTAACTTTCCTAAAGTTCCGGTTTAGTTTCTGCTCAATCAGCCAGCTCCAGCGGCGGACCTGCTCTGTTTACCTTCAGAGAAAGCTCCACGTCGAAGTCTCTGGCCCGCAGAAACTTGATCAGGAATCCGTCGGAGAAGCTCCGGACGTCGGACAGCTCCTCGGCCTGCAGCGCCTCCCGCCTCAGGCTGCTCACATACGGCCTGAGCTGCTCCGCGGCGTCCGGGAGTTCACTGAGCTGAGGCCCGTTCATGTCGCACCCTGGTCCGCTAACATGTCACTGCAGCCGGCGGGCCGCTGCTGGAGAGTCCCGGGGAGAGAGACGGAGAGAGACACGGAGGAGGGCTGGACCGAGTGTCCCAGAACACGGTGAGGACCAGGGGCGGCTCCAGAGCTTTAACTACGGAGGTGGCCTCATGGGGCAACCAGAGGGACTGGGGCGGGTCAGACCAGCACACAGGCACAAGAAGTAGTGAGAAGTAGAGTGGTACTTGTTATTATACTGTTTTTGGACTACTCAAAACTCTTTCTATTGTAAATATCAGCATGATTTCGCACCTTACCCCTTCTATCAGCATAATTAGCACATTATTATTTTAGGATTGTTTTGTCCTGATTTCTCTTAAATGTAACATGTGTGAGCCACTGGGTACCTTGAATTTCCCCAAGAGGATAAATAAACTATATGCTACATACTACATGTTTATTATTAGTTCTGTTTTCCACTGTGCTTTGGGTTTTAAATACAGTTCTGCACCTTGACTGTAAATATCAGCAATTCTGGCACCTTATGTTTTCCAACAGCATGATTTGCACATTTATTGGTTTCCTGATCTTTTTTGAATCTAACTTGTGTGAGCCACCCGATATGTTGAATTTTGCCAAGGGGATTAATAAAGTATCTATCTATCTATCTATCTATCTATCTATCTATCTATCTATCTATCTATCTATCTATCTATCTAAGGCTAGATCAATATGCAAGTTAATCACACACTATATAGTGATTTTAGTGTTACTCACAATATGCAATAAACAGTTAAATACTGGAAGAATTTATTGCTGCATTTTCCTGTATTTTAGTGTTCAAGTTTACACTATAACTATATTTTCCTAATTATAAACCAAATCACCAGCAGTCTTTTCTGGAGAATCAACTCTTGAAGCCACATTCAGAAAACACTGCAACATGTCCCCCTGCTGGTCAACAGCCGTTACTGCACCAAAACATGGTTGACATCATAGACTGTATGTGACTATTATTATTATGCTATAGACTGTCTGTGGTTAACATTTGAAAGATCTTCATGAGCCTTCCGAAACCTCCTACAGCCATTTATAGGACGAAGACTAACTCTTAGCAGTTCCACGCTACAGCTATGCTTCATCCAGCAAGTAAAGGTGCAAAGTATGCAATAGAATAAAACACCATAATAAATGTAGGATAAAGAATTGAAACATATACCACAAAGAAGAAAAATAAAACTTCAGGGTAATGTTAAATAAAAAATGACCACACACACACAAAGAAAAACCAGGACTACTACTTCTACTCATGGACTCTGACTCAAGCAACAAATAGTCTGAGTCTGGTTCTGCCTAAAGTTTCTTCCTGTTAAAGGGGACTTCATCTTCCCAGCTGTTTGGATTTGTTGGGATTCTCTACCTGATTTTGTAAAGTCTTACCTTAGTCTTAGCCTCTGAAGGGCCTTGAGATGACAAATGAAGAGTTCATTTGCAAAAACAGACAACGCCATCTTCACAAACCTTCAGAAAACCCACTATTCCACCATCTACCTGAGACAATAACAATCAGACTTAAGTGATCTCTATTTTTATGTCATTTCTTCTGAGTCAAATCCACTCAACTCACTTTGATGAGTATTATCTCAAGCAAACATTAAAAAAAAGTTTTCTAAAAATCTACAAAAATGGAGTTATCTTTTTTTGCAAATGAACTCTTCATATATTGTAAACTGGTGCCATTTAAATAAAACTGAATTTAACTGAATTGCACGAGACTCTTGCAACTTTGGGAAATTGCAAAATTTATGTTACACAGCCGCTCGTGTAGTCAAGGAGGCGTAACACTGGTCTGGAACTTCCTCTTTGCTTTTTGTTAAATATTGACCATTTTGCCTTCAGACGTGAGGCTCTGGCACAGTTTACCTGACAACTAGCTCGGCTGAGTCAGTGACCTCTTTTAAATGTCTTCTTAAAACAAACATTTATCAGAGAGCCTTTAATCATATTTAAAACACTTTTTTTTAAATCTGTCTTGAACTCTTTCAACAATGTTTCTACCTCCTCTCACCCTGTGCTGGCTTTAGACACCATGTTGATGGAGGCTTGGGTGCAGCCTGAGATCCTCTGGTGGAGTTTTGACACCAAAACAGACAAATCTAATCATGCCAAAATGTTGACGACAAAAATATGTAACAAAAAGAAAATAATCAGACTCACATTCACCAACGTTTTTGAGCTTTAGCTGTTTTTACTGAAAAACTGTAACAGGGGTTGGTGAACCAGGCACCTCTGTAGCATCACGCTGCTACTGTACATACAAGACAACACCCACAGCACAGTCACCGATTATACAATGCTTCTAATCAACATATTCATCAATAAATGATGTATTGTATAATCAACAGCTCTGGGTCACGCTGCAGTGGGGTCACAATGTGGATTAAAAATGCTCTCTTTGTGTTTTCAATCATAAAAATGAACAGGTTCAGGTACATGGAGACCAACCACAACAAGTCCTCTGGTTCAATTTTGCTTCAACTGTGTGTGTCGGAGAGTTTTGATCGATTTTATGTTTCACACCGAGAAGCTTTGGGCCACTGAGCACCATGTGTCTCACATCATGGAGTATCTCAGCCGAGTCAAATTACTTTCAAAGTTCATCAGAAGACGGTGAAACACGGGGAAAATAAATCACGTCCCTGGATTTTCCTCCTCTGAGAGGCTCCATGCTGCAGGGGCCCAGTGGGTCGATGAAGACCGGATGATGATGACGACCGATGACCAGCAAGTGTTCCAGGCAGACCAGAGAACACACGGCGTCCTCACAGGGTCACCAAACAACAAACGATTTGAAAGGTCAGGCTTCAGAAATTCATGACGCTTTGTTTGAAGAATAAAAAGCCTTGGAGTGGAGGCTTGTGGAGTAGTGGACAGTGTTGCCATGGGAAACTGAGCTTCAGTTCAGGCTTCAGCAACAACCCTGTTTTCCTTTTGACGCTTGCAGATCTGCAGACAGGTAACCTTGGAGCTGCCGGCTGAGTTATTTCCTCTGCAGAGATCTTCAGATTGTGACAACATATTTAAACAACTTCATTAAATCCCTCTGTTCTGTTCAGAAACGTGACATCATCCTTCATGTGTGGATCGAACGCTGGGTTCAGACTGCATGATATTAGCAGGAGAGTAGTCTGACTCGCCAGATGTAGCCTTCAGGTGTAAGTCTTCCATTTCCACTGCCTACGTAATGTGACTTTCATCTATCTGCGTGTTGCTGTCTTCCAAATCCCCCTCACTACAGGAAACAACCTAACACCAAGTTTTGCTACACATCTGGATCACACAGTAAGGCAGCCCTGCTTGTTTTTTCAGTGAATTGCCCATTTTTAATGTATGCAAATGTTCCACCAAACAATTCCTCTGTAACTATTTTGCAGGGACACTGTTGCTGCATCCGGGGCTTAGCTCCATCTAAGATCAATGTGGTCATTTCAGTGAAATATAAACAAGCCAGACAGTTTTTCCTCTATAGTAAAATGACTACTAATGAGGTGCAGTCAGACCATTCTCCACTGCTGACACAATGTAGTGGAGGCATGTCTGGCAATGAAATACTTTTGAAAGTAGTCTGACCGCCGAAAAGTTCAGCCTCGACAACCAATAGTTTTATCTCATGAAGTGGATCATTGTTGACAACAACAGATGATGAAGTTTGGACACATCATGACGTTTTACAAACAGACCAAAATGAAAGAACTGTTTAAAACCTTCTCTGACATTACTCAACAACTTATACAATGTCTTTTATAGCTCTAAATGAGCCAAGAGCTTTTTTCTGTACACAATAGATGGGCTTAGATGACCCACACTGTCCAATGTCAGTATCTTCTTGTGTCTGGATGTTGGTCTCTTGCACCTTCTTCTTAATGACAGATGATTGGTGAAGAACCAGTACGTGGTCTCTCTAGTCTCTCATTTATGACTCTATCTCTGTTTATCTAACATCTTATCAGACAAGATGATCCTGCAGTCTGAACCCAGCATAACACCCCCCAACACAGCACGATAAAGCCAGTGACCACTCAGTCGTCCCAAAACACGGCTTTCTGGTGAGTACATTAAACTCCACAGTTTTCTTAAGGTTGAGCGAGCTCTTGGACAGAATCAGTTAGTACAGAGTGACATGTTGGGAATCAGTTGGCAGAAAACAGACAGAGTTACATTGAAACATTCCTCCGACATTCTGAAAGAACATGTGTTTGGTCCAGCAGATTCCACCACTCGAGGTTAGGGCCGGGTATCACTCAACATTTTTTGATACGACACACAATACCATGCAGAAGTTTCAGAAACTGTATGATGAAATATTAACAAGGCTTCCACATTTGTTTAAATGTCTACCAAACACAACAATTTTGCCCAAGATTGGCAGCATTTTGAGTTGAATCTGGAACTACATGAACAAAGAACAAGTAACAAGAATCACAAACTGGAGCACCCACATTCATCGTTGGCTCTCTGTGATACCGACACATTTTTGACGATACCAAAATAATATTGAGGTTTGATACCCAGGCCTAATCTCTACCGATGGATTTCATCTGAAGAGGGAAGAGGACGTCACCTGTCTGTCACAGTGTCAAACATATTTACTGGAAATCTGTATTTCATTGTTTAACAGAAGTGTGTGTCATCATCTGGAATGCAGGAAGAGAACTTCAAATCAGTCAGAGCCTAGTCAGCCTGCCAGCAGCTGAAATGTTAAAATGACTGAAGCAGAAAGAAAAAAAAGAAATAAAAGAAAAATAAATTAATCAAAAGAAACCTGAAAATGACTTTTGTGGTAAACCACATTATTTGGTCCATTTCCTGGATTTGGATGCGCATTCAGAAAATAAAGCAGATCTCTGGGTGTAAGAAACAAACACAATCTTGGAATGAGGTTTCAAATGGTGCTTTCATAAAATAATGGCTGTCGAGAGAAAAAGGAGTGGAGGCGGGTGAGAGGCAGTCAGGAAGCTTCTGTGTGAAATAACTGGTTAAGGTGCAAATGTGCTCACAATATCCTGAGAACAAATCTTAATCACATCTCATCTCCCACTCTCCTGTCACTGTGGAATATGCTGCTGGTAATGCAGGAATGGCTTTGCAATAACCTAATTTGTGTGTCAACATGAGAACCTGAGGTGTTACCAAAATAAAAGTCCTGAACAAAGGACGCTGTACTCTTTGGATGGAACGATCATGTCGCTTTGCAAAAAGACAGAAATGTTCTTTGATTGACAGTTATGTACACGAGGAAAAACCTGTTGCTCTCATTTTTATAGCTATCTGTATATGTGTGTGTGTGTTTGTGAAAGAAACAAACCATGACCTGCAAAAATTTTTTTTTTAAAAAGAGCAGAAAACTCAGTAGCGCGTTCACTGTCCAATGTGATACCAACATGCTGTCGAAAGCTACTCTTACGTCTTAAAATGGCTTTTTAAACTTCACCCATACTGAACAAAACAAACCAAAGTCAAACCAGTATTCTAAGAAAAATCACTGCAACAATGAAAGCAGGAAGAGGACAAGTGCAACCATGCAGGGACAGCATGGTGCTTGGTGATGTTAAAACGTGTCTTTAAACTTCAACTTTTTCTCGCTCAAGCTTGTGTCAGTTTACAGCTTCACCCTGGACAAGTAGAAACCTTGAGCTACCTCCTGCACTGCCGAAACTGATTGTCTTCTTATCAGCTCGCTACACGGTGACGCTTTTAAGGCCTTGTCACACCAGAAAGTGATTCCGCCAATTGAATAACTCAAATATTTGGACTTGCTAACGTAGAGGTTGCACATGCAGGCCTAGCTGGTGTAGATGGTGTTCTGTGCTCTCCATTGTACACCATTTCATTCTGTAAAAGTCACAGAAGAGAGAAAGTGGAGCCCTCCAAGCCAACCAAGATGCTACCAGTCATTAGCACACCCACAGCTCATTTGATTCACCTTCATTGCTAGCAGGACAATAACTTCACACAGCTGATGAGACATTATACGTGTAGCATTACTGATGGCCTATAATCCTCTATATCCTGTTCACTGTAACTTATTTGCTGTCACTTAAACCAAAATCCCATCAATTCAAAAGATTCAAAAGTCAAGTTATCTTCATGAAATGATTTGTTCTGAGGCACTAGCTGTTTAACTGTATATTTAAATAAACAAAAACAACAACAACTGTTAAGCTAAGATGACAGAAATTAAAACTAAACTGGAAATTAAATGGCATTCTGCAGGTCTTCAACAAGAAGACAAAAACACGGGAGAACGAAGTTTGGTGTTAAAGTGCATGTAATCCTTGAGAGACTCTTATTGCTCACTGGGGACTGATTTCAATCAGGGTTATTTTTTTTTTTTTTGGAGAACATCAGAAGTCGACCACTTCAAATTGCATACACAAGCTATCATCTAATTCATTACCATGAATGCAGAACAATATATATCTGATAAATAAAAAATATTAGAAAACTAAAATCTTAACACATTCTAATAGTTTCTGTAAGAACTCATCGTAACCTGATGTTGAACCAACAAGCAACATACAGTGCAAGTGTTTCAACCATGTTTTTGGAATGTGAAAAGAAAGCAATGAAAGTCATCTCACTCTATTAGAAACATTTAGAAAAGCCTCTGCTCCAATTTACTTACAACTACTCTTCTTAAGCCAACAACAGAAGATTTTATTTTGCGGCTCTAATGGTTTGGCGACAAAGATGAACACGACAGCCAACAGTGTCAACGCAATGACGACGAGTTCCTGAAATGAGTTTAACGATATGCAGATGATGTGATGGTATTTGTGTGTAACCTATTGCTGATTGAGAACTGTCAAGCCACAGCTAAGCCCCCTGAACCACCAGCTAGAATAGAAAACTACTACTTGTTATACAGAAATCAGTATTTAAATGAAGGTAGTCACATAAACTGCCAGAACAATTAACATGTAAAGGTAAAAAAGAAAAGCAAGAAAATAGTGATGGGGTAAAATGTACATTTCTGCAGTACTAACTCCATAAGAATTACCTATTCATGTTATATACACCACTCTGCTGTCCCATTTCATCAACCTACTCATTTCAGCTTTTCTACATTTTCCGTCTGATCTTAAGCTGCCGTCAGTCAACCAGGAAAGCGAAAGTACTGAAATTACCTGTTAAATGAAACTAACATTTCTTTTGGAAAAGAGAAATTTAGAGCAGCAGAGTTTGTTCCTAGAATGCTGTAGAAATGTACAGAATGCTGAATGTATTAAGACAATAAGTAAACATGGAGGAAGTTTGGGGTATGCATTAACTGTTAAATAGGTGACATTAGGAATAAAGAATATTCAAAATAATGTCAAATAAAAACCTGGTTCAGTTGATTCAGTACAAGGTACCTAGACTTCTCTTTTGGTTCTTGTAGATGTTTCGCCTCTCCCCCAAGAAGTTTCCTTAGTTCTGACTAGTGAGGAGTCCCAGGTATGTTTTCCTCACCCCAATTAGAAGGCTGACAGTTTCTTAACAGTCCAAGACATACTTGACGTAAGAAGTGAACTGTTGGGAAACTGCCTGGAAAGGGATGACTCAAGGTGTATGTACACTTCAATGCAACCAGAGTCAACAGACCAGTATACAGGAGGGACAAAACACCTGTTCCACAAGTGCATGGCACAACACAGAAGAGCCAGCTCCTCAGGACAAGACTCAGCAGTCCACCTCCATCTAAAAGGATAAGGGACACTCCGTTGAGAACAGAAATGTTTATAAGATAGGCAGAGAAGATAGAAGGTTTGAGAGAGGAGTGAATAAAAACACCTGTTAAACTGGAGCAGCCATGTCTAAACAGAGGAGGGGGTTTACAGCTCTGAGGCCGTTTCACCACTCCCAACACTTTACGTCTAGGGTTGTTAAATGGCAATGAGTCATGTGATTTGGAGGGTGAGAACAAATACCCAGGACTACTGACTAGTCACAAGTGTGGAGGCCTCTTGGATGAGAGGTTAAACATTTTCAAGAACCAAAAGAAAAAGTTCAGAGACCTTCAACTGAAACGTTTCGGACTACCATTACCAGGATGACTGCCCTGCCATCTGACGATGTAAAATAGACGCACAATTATATCATCAAGATTATGATATACTGAACATACAACGTATTAAAATAACTTTGTGTCAACATGTTATTTCCTTGAACCAAATGTAACTGCCTGTTAAACCTGAGTTACACCAGAATGTACAGTGGCTACAGTAAGGCCTCACCGAACTTGGAAGTTTTCCTCTTTAACTGCTTTTCAACCTTGAATCATTGTCAGTTTAACATCAAACTAATTAAATGTATAGGTTCTTTGGTTGAAGAGACCCAAATCAAGCTTTTTGGCCATCAGACTAGACACTACAGTTGGCGGACACCAGACACTGCACATCATCACAAACATACCATCCACACTGTGAAGCATGGTGGCGGCAGCATCATCATGTGTGGATGCTTCTTGGCTGCAGGTCAAGAAAGGCTAGTAAAGGTAGAGACTACAGCAAAGAATAGAGAAATCCTGGAGGACAACCTGGTGCAGCTTGTCAAGGTGAATGTTCCGGAGAGGCTAAATCAGGGCTCAGACCTCAATCCAATTAAGAATTCGTGGCTGGACTTGAAAAAGGCTGTTAACTCAGGTTCAATGCTGTAACTGCAGCCAAAGGTCTCTTCAATAAATACCAACTTGAATGGGGTGAATACCTACGTGTATTTTGTAAATTCTTGTCAAACCAGCAAATAAATTCGACCATTATTCAGGGTTGAAAAACAATAAAAGGGAAAAATTTCCAAAGGGGTTGAATACTTTTTTATAGGCACTGCATGTAGCCAATCTGATTCTCTCCAAGAGCCACTTCACTGGGATTTAAGTTGAACTATACCAACATTTTGACAGTGACAGTTTAAACCAGAAGGTGACAGATAGGTGACCTCTTCTCTTTTCATCATCATCATCATCATCATCACATTTCAATCAACCAGTTTCATTGACAAGAACTAGTGTTTTATAAACCAACACTTTCCAATCAAACAGTCTTTAGTTTTTCAATCAAGACTTCAGGGAACGAAGAAAAATTTCCTTGGAACACATCTTCAATCTTAAACGAGTTGACGGGTGGTATTGAGGAATCTCTCCCACTCATACATGCACAAATAAGTCAACATACATTCAGCAGAACTACTTCCCAATGGAGGATATTCTTCACATAGGGCGAGTGAGAGTTACCATAGGATGAATAAGATGATCTTCATCTTTTTTCCAAAAACAAAAAATCCTTCTCAGCTCCATGGCTGAACAGTCATTCCAGCTGCTGTTCCATACAGTCTGAGCTCAGCACTTCACTTTTTTTTTCTTTTTTTTTTTCCTATTTGATATTTTCTGAATGTTTTCACACCTCCTTCTACTTTGGTCCGTCTCATATTTACAAGCACAGTACAAATAATTGCTAGTCTATGTGTATGTGTGTCTTCTTCCCAGGCTCTCAATAGGAATAATGGCCAAGTGTTTCACGTCCATCAACAATAAAACAAATTAAAATCACTGTTTGTGTGTGTGTGAACACACAAGAGGCATTCCATTCCGATTCACTTTTCCAACAAAGTGCGTGTTTCTGTGTTGTGTATATTTCTAAAGCGTGTAAGGTGCAGGTAGGCAGCTCTGTGATGATTTGAAGGGGGAAAGCTGAAGAGCAAAGGGAGTCAAGCCAGTGACCTATTGGCGTTATCAGCTGTTTTTCAGCATTGTCTGTTGTCACCATAAACATAGCAGTAGGAGGAGGACACTTTCCAACCCTTTATGTTCTCTTTTTGTGGCAAAAAGGGCTTCTTGTATATTCCAGGGTTCAAATTACAGATTGACTTCAAATCTCTTGAGGTGCCAATAGGACATAATTTATTCAAGGCCTCTGTCAAAGCGTAACCTGGATGCTGGGAGTGTAGGACGCTAATAGCTAAAGAACAGCAGTAGGCTTGACGTTGTCGGCCTCTCCCTGTGTGGGGGTTGTGTGGCACCATTTGGGCGCAGGACACTTCATATCAGGATGTTCAGCTTGAGTTCCATGTAGCTGCGTTGTTCATGCTAGGCTGAGGCTTTGAGGAGAGCCCAAGCAATGGCTGAGGAGTGGGTGTAGTTAAAGAGTCCACCTCTGGGTGGCTGTTGATGTCAGGGAGAGAGGTTTTTCACCCACTGCTTGTGTAAGGTAGAGTTTAAGTGATAAGCCCACCATTGGTTACTATTGAAGGTAGGATGGCCACGTAGCTGGGTTGTTTGTTCAAGAGGTGAAGTTTCTTCCCTTGAAATAGTTCTGAACCCAAGCCAAGGCTCATGCATTGGAGTGAAGATTACGTAGGCATGAGAGTTTGAAACTCATTCTTGGTTGAGAGTTCAACGCCCGCTCGCTGGGTAATTCCTCAGTTAGGAGGTGGAGTTTCCTCCTTTGAATAAATTCTGGACCCAGGCGAGGGGCGTGGCCTGATGTCAGGAGTCATCGTCGGTGTCCTCAATCAAAACCTTGGTGTCACGAGTCTTGGACCTGAAGGGGGCACAACGAAGAAAGTACTTATAGTGTGAACCCCTACAGAGAGTATACACAGCATATAAAGCAGCGTTCAAATCAGTCACCTGCATACTAAATAATTACCTCCCCATATTAGGGGTGCACACAATTCTTAATTCGCAATAATTTCAACAATCAAAACACTGAGTTTCATTCTTTCTTTCAACTGTAACACCTGGAGAAAAAAAATATTTATAACAAAGAAGACATTTCACATGGGGGGCTCAAACACAAATTTAAAAAAAACAAAACAAACTATACTGTGTGATGATGTCAGTATCACCTAAAAACATATTTTCTGTGTCTCAGCTCAGCTGCTTGCTTGCTTGCTAACTATCTCTCAGCAATAACAGGAAATGTTATCTGGATATTTCAGCCAGTAAAAAAGCTAGATAAGCTTACGAGGCTTCAGAAAAATGTAACTGAAACAAACGTCTTTTTCTCTAATAATACAGCAGACATTCTGACTGTCTTCTGATGACTGACGCTGCCTGTGCGGCAAAGAGATATTACTGTTATCAGCATAATATTTGAATTACAGCTAACATTTATAAACTTGTTGAAAGATTTACCAAATCGATTTTCAGTATGACACAATAAATCAGAGACATCACAGCTTCTCTTTGTTGCCCTAAAAGCTAAATTCGTACACTTTAGATTCATTATAAAAAGGTGTTCTGATCGCTTGACATTATTGATTTCTCAACAGTATGTGCACTGCCTTGTTTGATTTAGTAAGGAGTCAGCACAGATGAAAGTGGGCAGACCTTGGGAAGAACTCGATAACACAACACTGATTATGATCAAGTGCGGTTGTGATTAGGGATCATATATTAATGCTCACTGGGAAGCGAGTCTTGGTCTGCGTAGACTCATGCTGTAGCTCCTCTTCCAGCTCTTCTTGCCCTGCCGGTTCCTGACTCCGTCCTCCTGGTCCATCATCTGCTCCAGCAGGGTCTGGTCGTCAGCGTTGAGTGGAGCCACGCTGATGTCTCTGACGGCCCTGAACTCACCACAGTTGTTCAGATGTTCGTTCTCCAATCGGAAGAAGTTCCACACGAAACGTCTGGGAAGGACAAGCACTGACCGTTATCTACCCGTTTTACTCACACGTTCTAAATGATACATTTTGTCTTGGCTTTAATTATTTACTGCTGTCAGCCCAGCAGATCCAGGCCTACAGTTTTGAAAACACTGGTATGCCATTGTTAATATGGTGCTTAATGTGCAATAGGCGAGCAGAAAGGCTGAGTATACGTTGGGGAGGAAGAAAAAATGGGATTATAACAAAATGATTAAAGACAGAAGAGTAAGTAGTATTGCGTACCTAAACACCTCCAATGGAGCCAGGATTGTAGCCAGTATGTCAGAGATGCCGTGAAAATCAGTGAGTGTCGTGAGGGAAATAGTTAAAACCCACGCAAAACGCAAGAGCACGTCCTCCACTATGGCACTGTAATAATAGGCCTGAAAGGAGACGCAGAGAACAGAACAATACAGCTGTCAACACATCATTACATGGCAAATTATATGCTGCATATATATATATATATATATATATACGATGGGGCCTTCTTATATAGACAAATACCTTGTGTGGATAGACTATTTCCTCTCTCAGAAAGGTATTCTCTCCTGCGTTGCGGTCAAACAGGCCCCAGTCCATCTTTAGATCCCAAACCAGTGTGTAACATGAGCTGACCACTAAACAGCCGATGTACAAATAGAAGAAGATCTTGGCTTCAGCCGGGGATTCATCTGAGGAGAGGAGGTGTAGGGAGGTTTATATGATTAAAAAAACAAACTTCTTTTCATGTGTTTTCAGTAACCCACATACATTTGATTCAGTAATAATTTAGTAAAATCTTGATCACCTCCCTGACCAAGAATCTGTTCCTTCCATTTTACAGTTATTGAGTGGACATTGTTTCTGGAACACTCAGTGCTTTATAAAAGTTCTAAACTCTTGTCCTGATCTATGCCTCACCACAGTATTATTGTTGATGGTCAAAGAGAAAATATTGTATTTTGTTGTTGTACTTATGACCTTCACAGACTGACACTAAGAAAAAGAAAAGAAATATGCAAAATATAATCTTTATGGAGTCACATTTTAAGCCTACCAGATGACAATTTTTGAGCTTGACTGATAATATCTGATCATTGAATGAAAAAATGTAGAAATCACACTGATTGTCTTAATTTTCTGCAGTCTTGCTGTAAATGTGAGTCTAGCTGTGTGGTGCAATCAGCTGCAATTCTTGTTGCTTTCTCTTCAGAAGTGAGCATGTCATGACTCCTGTTGGGGAAGGAATTAGTGATGTGGAAATGTACTTTATACGGAGCTAATTTAGACAACAGATAAACATGGGGGATGCATTAGGTCCGATTTGCATTTAGAGCTAATCAAAACTGGAACATTTCAGTAAACAGGAAAACATCTTAAACACGATTAAATATATTTAGAAACCACGTTTTATAATTTCTGCTAAATCAGTCATTTGACAAATGAGGGTGTGAAATCAAAACAGTGGCGTGTGAGTCTACCTTTATGTGTGCTGTAAAGGGCAGAGAAGGTGACGACAAAGAAGGAAGTAGAGTATTTCCCAGCATTCACCAGGTGAGGGAAGGCCCGCTTGGTGTCACGGTAACGCCGCAGACATTGGACGAATCGGAACCAGGCAGGAAGACACTTGATCACCGCACGTACGCCGTAGGAGTAAGTATTACACACGTCTTTACCTGAACAGGATGACATTCAACAGTTTCAGCTATTTTTCCCGGCTTTGAAATCCACAGTAGATATCACAGGTTGTTTTTTTTTTCCATCGGACAGTCTCACCTTTGCTGATGAGTCCGTCGTGTTTTTTCCAGTCCAGTTCAAAACTGTAGAAACAGATCATGTACTCCAGATCCATCAGAACCACCCCCAGAGAGTTCAGCTGGTCAGCCAGCCAGAAGTCCGCAAATCCAACACGATGAAACGGAGCCGTGACCACTCGAAACTGTGGAGGAAGACAGACAGCAGGATGACGTTCTCTTCTCAACAACACAAAGCAGATGGAACAGATCCATGGTGGGATTTAGCTTTTCAAATCAGTGAAAGCATGAGATAATGTAACTTATCATTTCAGTCAGTAAACGAATGAGTCAAGAGCCTTTTATTTGGTACTTAGAACTTGCATGCTGTGACGCACAAAAGTAGGTTTTTAACCTTTCTGGAAAGTAACAGAAAAACATCTAAACTGATTTCTCATTGAGAGACGTTACCAGGAGTTTTAGCAGCCAGAAGCGTGACTTGTAGTAGCAGGTCTTGAAGGGGTTGATGAGAAAGAGGAGGAAGAAGCCATAGAGAGCCAGAGGGTTGGCCTGCATCGGTACCAGGATGCTGTCGCTGAAGAGGCAGGACAGCAGACTGACGCACCACAGCACCCCCAACAGACCTGCAATCTGCACAAACACACAGAATAAATCAGTCACAGTGTTTATTAGCATGACGTCCTTTCATGGTGTGGCTGAGGGGAATAAAGCCTGAGACCTTGAAGGGCAAATGGATATCCAACATGTTAACTGTGACCTGAGTGTGTCTAGGAGGCATGTTGCTGCATGCATGTGTGTGCGCTGACCTCGAACAGATGTTGGTGTGACAGGTTGTTTCTGGGGTTGAGCTCAAATATAAGCACATGATTGACTCCCGCCTGCCTCCAGCCGTAGGTGTTGATGCCTGGAAGACAAAAACATGAAAGCAAAAACAGGAATGCATTCAACCTTAGTGCATGTAGAGTATTAGTGAAACTGAGTGAGTTGAGGATATTTATTTCAAGGAATTACAACAGTACGACTAAACCCGTTTTCGAGTGCTGAGGAATTTCTTTGTCCTGAAATGAATGAAGGGAAACTTGGCTCCCAATCTAGCGTCTAAGCGTGCACAGTACGTGTGTGTTTACCTAATAGGAAGAGGAATTCTATTAACAGGAAGCCTCCTCTGTAGATCCTGACCATAGGCCAAACATCAGAGCTACGGATCAACACAGCTCCTAATCAAAGAGACAGATGGGAAGATAGTGTGACAGAGAGAGACAGCAATGAAGAAGAACAATGAAAGAAGGGAGAGTGAGAACATTTAAATATCAGTACCATGTGATTGACCACTACGTTACTACTTCTGAAACGTCACTGATGAATTTGGATCCTCTGAGCAGGTGGTAAACCAGGTCATGCCAGTATAGCATCACATTTTGCTGCATTGGTAAGAACATCGTAGAGTAAAAATCATTGAAAAAAAAAAAAGAAAAATCTCATTTGTTCTACTGAAATAATATGCAACACAATGTCAATGA
This sequence comes from Stegastes partitus, assembly GCF_000690725.1. Lineage (NCBI taxonomy): Eukaryota > Metazoa > Chordata > Actinopteri > Pomacentridae > Stegastes > Stegastes partitus. The sequence continues at coordinate 66,472 of NW_007579208.1, forward strand.
CAAAAACTATTTTGACAGTGTCATCCTATTAAACTAGAAACTTTTAAAGCCTCATAAAATCCAATTTAATACCTCTTTCACAGTCATACTTCTAAAAGAATGATGGAAGACAAATAATGTGTATAATTTTTTAATAATTAATTAAATTTATTAAATTGATATTACATTTTGCGTGTACTTCCAAACTGTGTTTAACAATAACTGTCAGTTACACAACTATTCAATCAACATTGATCTTTATAAAGTACAGAACATGCCTACAGGCTGCAAGTTTAGGGGACCCTCTGATCAGAGAACCTGTATGAGGTCACTTTTAAATCAGGAAAAATAGTTGTTGTTTGCCAGTGACAAGAAAAAATACAAAGACACACAAAAGAACTACAAAGAGAGACAAAAGAACTCTAAAGATGCAGAAAACACACAGACACAAAAGAACCATAAACAGATACAAGAGAAACAGAGAGAGACACAAAACCACCACAGAGACACAGAATAACCCTAAAGAGACGCAAAAAACACACAGAGACACAAAAGAACCATAAACAGACACATAAGAAACACAAAGAGACAAACAAAACAACCATAAAGAGACACAAAAGAACAATGAACAGATGCAAAAGAACCAGAAAGAGTCACAAAACCACAAGGAGACACAAAAGAACCACAGATAAAAATCAAGAGGAAAGAAGCTCAAAACTGCAAAAAAAATAAATCTAAAAGAACCATAAACAGACACAAAATGACCACAAAAAAAAACACAAAATCAGTTGTGTGTGTTTCTTTCTGACTCCCATAGTTTCATAATCTGTCCATAGATGGACCCATAAAAGCAGCAGAGAATTGATACCTGGATTAACCAATTAAAAATTTGCTTTTACATGTAAGTTTTTGCCAAAACCCACATTTGTCCATTATGTGATTTCAGAGAAAATTAGAAGTCAACCAAAAACAAAACAAGGAGAATATTTTGAAGTGTAAAAAGTTTAAGTTTAATGAAATGAACAAAAATAAAATGCAAATTGGATATAGAAATCTCATTTATGTTGGCTTTTAGAAAGAAGAAAATGAAAAACAGGTGGTAAGTTTTTGTCTGCCCTCCCTTTCACTTTATTATTCCATTTCATAATCATTTCAAAAAAACAGCTAAGAATTGAGATAGAAAACAAAATCATCTTTGGAAGAACTAAAACGCTCTTCCTTTAATAGACTATCAACTACAGTGTAGGCAGATGCCGCGACCCAGTTTTTATTTACCTAAATTTCTTTTGAACAACTTATTTTTGTGTCCTTTCTCAAAAAAAAAAAAAAGGAGCTCAGGGAGGTCAACGAGGTCATCCAGAGTCCTGCTACAATAACTCGCATCTTTTCTTAGTCACTTGAACTGGGACAAAGAAAAGCTTATGGAAAGGTATTTTCACAGTGATCTCGACAATCTTTAATCTGTACTAACAACTCTAGAAGTGACATTGAGACATTTTATTAGTTTCTTAAACCTTATTTTGAGTTCAGTATTTTTCAAGTGAAGTCAGGTCATGACACGGAAAAAAACAAAGCTATTAAAAAAGAGATTTAAACCTGAACTCCTGGTCATTCCTAAGTTTGACACCGTGATTCAGTTTGCTCTTCCTTAAACCACAGTGAGTTCTGCTGTGACCAACAGCCAAAATATTCCAAATGTATTTCTGGCCAGAGCTCACTGACCGTCAAAATCCAGGAAGTAGAAACTGAGTCAGTTCACCATCATAAATGTCACAGTGTTATTAGAAGTTCAGAAATGTGCATGTGAGTTACCTGTGATGACCACAGTGACCATTAAGACGAGGAACACGCCACAGTAAAGGCCGACTCTAAAGGTGGTCCAAGCAGGAGCCGGCTGTGGACGGACAGAAAACCTCAGGTCAACATCATGTGACGTGACAAGCACAAATATAAACTGGTCACTCTGTAACGGTGAAGGCTGAATGGCACATAGTGTGTACCAGTGGGACGTGTTTTACCATTAAGATAGTTCTCTGAGCTTTTTATTCATAACACAAAGAGATAAACTATCAGTCTAATAATGAATGTACAACTGCACTTATCATCTATTGCTAAAGCAACTCTGCAGCCACATGCTGTCTGATTACATTACATTGTCGTATACTATATATCGTTATAGATTATAATTTAATAAGGTGCACTCTGCTTTGCTAATAATGTAAACTTAACATCAATTCCAGTAAAGCTCATTGGATTTGATGTGATTTGAGTCGAAATAGAGAGACAGAGGACGAGGGCGGACGTAGAATAAGGGGTGGAGGGTAGCAGAGAAATGAAGATTGACAGATAGTGGCTCCCTTTAATTGTTTTATATACATTTGTAATAAACCCCAAAAGCACAAATAACACAAAGAGATAAACAAATGCTAGATAAATAGAAAGAGGGCAGTCGCCTTGCAGTCAAATCTAAATGACTAGGGCGCCTCATTATATCTTAGCTATTACTTTAAATGTTACTTTATTCGGCTTCATTCATCTTCTCATCTGTAAAAATCAGCCAGTCAATCAGTAGGCTGCTTTTACATGAAAGCTAGTCCCTGTTATGCATCATCCTGGATTGTTTTAATGATATTCTCCCATGATTTGGAACATAACTGGCATTTACTCGCATTCTCTCGATTCTTCGGTGATACAAGTGAGACTACACACAGACTGTACTAGCCGAGCAGCTCCGCATTGAGAAGATATTGTTTCCTGCAGCACTTTGAACATCGCCGTAGTGTATTTATACAACCTCCCCATAGAACGTCAGTGTGCATCTGTTGTAGGAAGGCCAAGACAGGATTAAAAGTAAATGCATGCTTTCCACGTTCACTTATCTGCACCGAAAATTTGTGGCCACGTGAACTGTCTGTACTGCAAGCGCACCGACTGCACATCTAAAACAAATAGCACTCAAAACAAATGCCTGGAGAGACTGGGTGAGGAGACTCTCCACACCTTTATGATTCATCATTTAAAGGGGTATAATTGAAATATATTCGCTGCAGGACTTCGCCAGTGCTTCATTTTGTACATACTTTCCATCAGCTGTGCCCAAACACAGCAGGGAAATCTAATTCTCCAGATGTCCCGGGCTACGTCTGCCCACTGTTCTCAGCACACATCAGGAATATTGACAAACGCAGTGCCACAGTCTAATCTCTAACCGGATGCTATATCTTGTACAAAGTCACAGCCCTTCAGAAACATTCATTTGAGTCCTGTGGGTATTTTCTGTGTTTGATATGAGGGGCAATATGACCATACCCCCATCGATGTGTACTTAATGTTACACAAAATGGCTCAAAGGGCTGCGAAAACCAGAACTCTGCCTTCAGACAAATATTCGCTGACAAGAAGAACAGTGAAAGTTTGATTGTGAGCAGTAAAGAGACAGCAGGATCCCTTATTTGCAGCAATGAGTAAACACAATATGCATCTGACTGACCTGTGCAGCTCCCAGAGGAGGCACCCTCAGCCTCTTCATGGCCTTCTGCCTGTCGCCACCTTCCAACTCTGTTGTGACCAATCCCTGAAACACACAGAGGTAGAAGCGTAAGGGTTGTGATTCTTACTGTTAGACTTCGATGCAAATGGAGCAGATGTGAATACGAGCGAGATGACAGGAATATCTGCACACATGCAGTAGATATGTGTACCTCGGTCTCAGAGATGAGCTGCGTGATCTTCTTGCAGGTGTAAAAGGGAGCCACTTCAACGTGGGCCACCCTCCAGTCGGCCCCCCTCGAAGTCTCCAAAATCTTATCATGCTTCTTCAGGATCTTCCTGAATCCTGTGAAGTTCAGGTTCTGCAGAGATACAGGAGGCCGAGACAGAGACAAGAAGGCAGTTAATGAAAACTGTCAACTACAGCTGATTAACCGCAGCTGCTGATAGATGTGAAACAATTAATGAGCAAAATAGGAAAAAGACCTCTGCGAGTGGTCAGGCAGCATTTAGTAAAGTTGATAAAACACAGACTGAATGTACAGTAGGGATGACAATTGCTTTGTCTACACATGTAAATATAATCATATCCTACTGAAGACAGTGTTACTCATTACTTGAAGCTGGTTTAACTTCATTCTGCACACTTGGGGGATTAGTGATGAGACAGAAAGGGCAGGGAGGGGAGTGGGGAAGGACATGCAGCAAATCAGTCATGGGTCGGACTCGTACATGGCCAATGCATCGGAGACTTTCAGCCCCACATTGGGTTGCCCACATTTTTTAATAGGTACTGTTAGTAAACAGTGGACTAGTTACACACTCAGCAGACACAGAACAATATGAGAATTCACTTGGAGTCATGTTAGTGTCCACAACTTTCTCTGCATTTAGTTCCTAAAAAAAAACATCTGGCTCTTTAGCTGCTAAATGCTCCATTATGTCTACCTGCAAGATTCTGTTTTTGATGCTGGAAGAACTTTCTGCTGTAAACCTGTAAAACTGAGCTAAATCTGTGAAGTTGCAGTGGGAAAAGCCCAACAAGATTAAAAAGCTCCGACGAGATGAGAAGATCTTCAGAGCGTGGTGATAAATCTTCGTCACTGTAAGTGTAGGGCTGCAACTAATGATAATTTTGTGATTGATTAATCTGCCGATTGCTTCCTCAATAAACTCGCCTTTAAAATAGAAAAAAAAAAGCCTATTATAACTTCCCACAGCTTGACGAGATGAATTCAAATGGCTTGTTTTTGCTCGATCAGCACTCCAAACAAAGATTCAGTTTACTCACAAATTTAGGGCTAAAAAAACAAAAGCAGGTAAATGGATAACTGCTGTAGCTCTATATGAGTGCTACTTCTTGCTTTGACGATAATTTGTTTTTGTATAGATTGCATTGACAGTGCAGCAACTAAAATGCTGCTTTTTTTTGTCCATTTTACATTTCTGCAAATGCTAAAGTTCTATTAGTGTTGTTCCTTTATCAACCACAACAAACAGTTGTTATCAGCCCTAAAATTCAATAGTCGATGAATGTATGAAGGTTATTATTTACATTTAAGTGAAGCTGGATGAGTATAAAATGTTTAAATATTGTAATACATGTTGTTTAACACTGTCTTGGGCTCTTTGACCATGTAGACTATGTGTTTAAGCCTGCCATTTCTGCCACACACTTCATGCAGCTTTGTCCCCACCCTCCTCACCTTTAACTGTTTTTACAATCCACGTCACTACAAGAAAACAACAACAACCGCCTCCAGACTGCAACCTAAACCCTGAAAATGTTTGAAAGTAATTATGAGTTGTGCAGTTCGGCTTGATTGGTTCTTTGAGTGTCACTTCTTTGCAGGGGCACTATTCCTGGGCTTAGCATCGCCCAAAAGTGATTGGTTGAAAGGCATAAAAACAAAGATTTTAGCAGAATGATAATAAATTGCAGCCAGGCCATTTTTCTTTAGGGTGCCTCTTTAGCATCGGATTAAAAGTACCACACTCCAGCTCATTTACAGGTCTTTCTTCCTACCGATCGATAAGCAATGTTCCTGTCAAGTGCACTAATTAAATGAAATAAATGGTCTCCATGAGGAAATTAGGAAATTCAATCAAGGTGTGTAAATGTGTCCTCTGTGTACTGTTCAGATGCACTGAGCATGCACCTGGTAGTTCTGCAGCAGTATGAGGCTGAGGTAGAACTCGGAGAAGGCCAGCTGCAGGTCCTTTATGTTTCTGTGTTTGCATCGCTCCTGCTGCGACAGGGCGAACACCGTCTTCCTCCTCCTCAGGCCCCGCCCATTAGCCGCGCTCTCCCTCTGAGCGTCCAGTGAGGACTGCAGCTCGTTCTGTAGCGTGGCGAATCGCCGCTGAGCCTCGGCCAGCTTTTCTGCAGGGGGGGAGCAGGAGAGAGACGTTAAAGACAGAAAGTCACTGCAGAACGGTGAGAACGCTGTCAGAGTGATTTCTATGACTGTGCGTTTGTAGTGGTTTCATTAGTATTCCTTACCAGAGTAGAAGGTGTTGATTTTGGCCAGCTCTTTTTCACAAGTCTGGAAGAACTTCTCCTCAAACTTGGCATAGTACCTCTTGACTGTATCCTCATCTGTGACTGCAACAAGAGAGCAGTTGTTAGAACAGTGAGGAGAGGATCGTTTGTCTTCCAGCACTGATACAACCACCTGTGCAGATCTAAACGTAGATGTGAAATGAACCAGAGTGTAGAAAGTAACACAAAAGGCAGAAAAAGGAAAAGGCAGGACTGACCAAGTGTGCTGCTGAGGGTGAGTATGTAAAATTAATTAATGCAACAAATCCCAGTCCTGTCCTGCTCCAACCAGCAGAGGGAGCAGTGACACAGTAGCTGAATGTCCAGTTTTCTTGGAATTTTCTGTTGTTTTCTGTGTACATAGGAATGTTTGGACCCTCGTGCTGCGGCTGACATTTGTGGTTGAACATGGAAGAAAGAAGCATGCACTTGTCTAACAAAAACAATGTACATTTATTTTCAAATCACTTTAGGAACTATGCTTTTAACAGTAGTGTAATTGAATAACTCCATACTTGTCTTCAGAAACATTAATCAGAGGACGGAAAGAGAAACTTGAGAGATATTGGAAGGAGCTCAGCATGAGCAAAAGTTCTTAAGAGCAAATGCTACAGGATTCATTTCAGTTCAACAGAATTTAATTAACCTTGCAAGGACAGAGTTGTGCAGCGGCTCAGGTCAACACATGCAGCAACAATAAACGTCTTTAGGTTTGACCCGATGGGCCCCTGGTTATTTTGAGGGTAGTTTCACGACTTTCCTTTTAAGCTGTTCTCTTGGTCATTGTAGGAGCTACTTACACATGCTGTATCATGTGTTTTTCACAACAGTCTGTGATATCTCGATCTTCCATTGTTGGGTATTATAATACTTTCCAATTCTTCATACTGGCCTTTATATGGGGGAAAATGTATTTCGTATTATGTTTAGGGACCCTCAATGTCCACTTGGGCCCCCCAGAGTCCAGGGTGACCACTACCCTCTTGTGCAAAGGTGACTTGTGTACATCTTTTGATTCCAACTTTTAAATCATTGCAATTTCAAATAAATGTATTATTTTGTGTGTGTGTTTTTTTTAATACAAAATGGGATGTAATGGGGGTTTCAGGGTGGTTAGCACGGTCACCTTACAGCTAGAAGATCCCTGGTTTGCGTCCCGGCCTGGGCCTGGGATCTTACTGTGTGTTCTCCGGCTTCCTCCCACAAACATGCTGAGGTCAACTGGAGAATTTAAATTGTCTTTGGGTGTGAATGGGAGTGTGCTTGTTTGTCTCTGCGATAGACTGGTGACCTGTCCAGGGTGTCCCCTGCCTTCGCCCTGAGTCGGCTGGGATAGGCTTCAGCCTCCTAGTGAGGATTAAGCAACGTATAGTTAATGGATGGATGGATGGGATGTAATGACAGCTTTGTGTTGAAATCAATGCAGACGTTTGCTGGAAATTCATAACAGAACAATCATTGCTGAACAAACTACTAGTGCTATTGAAAAGGGTAATTTCTACTGGGTTTTTTTTTTCTGATATGTGGGAGGCTTTCCTATCATGAAATGAAAAGGAAATTATGACATAAATAACCAAGAAGCAAAGGTGGGAAAATTGATGAAGAAATTAGTAAACATACTACTTTCCACGGGTTTGTTCTGACTTCAAAATGTGATTCCTTCAGTACGTACAAATTTATAATAGTCAGCATAACAGTTCTGGTTCTGCTCTTTCTTGTGACACACTAACATAATATTGCATAGGTATTTTAACATATCCATACATGCAATGCAAATATCACATAGATATTAATCCTGCAGTGATGAGTTCATGAGAAATTTGAACAAGAGTAAATGTTGTGAAAATGGATCAGAGCTGTCTGTAGGTTGTAACTATGATGACATCTGACGTAAATTCAAACAGATTTTTTCTTACTATAATTGTTAAAAAGGTCAAGTCATGCAGTTTCCTGATGTTGTCAGCTTTATGAAATGCTTATTTCGTAATATTTGCTCCAACATGGTGCAACTCAAGGGATGTGAATTTGGACACAAAGTGCGTCCTTTGGGCTTGAATGGTTAAACACGGTCTTTATGTAGATTGTGAAGCCATAAGATAGCCAAATGTAGAAAGAACAGTGAGGAAATAAAACAAAAAACTGTGTGGGATTAATTTAGTGTTCTGTACAATTCAGCTTTGACAAGAAGACAGAACACACAGAGCCCGTCTGTATGAATAGCTTCATCAGCATCATAATTATCTTTATCCAGCTGTCATTCTGAAAGCTGTAAAATTACAGTTTTTGTGTTTATATTTTCACATTCACACTGCTTTGTCTATAATTTTATGAGGTCACTGTGAGTGTGTCAAGCTAAATGAAGCATTTTATTCACACACGATAGACAAGTTCATTATTCATCACACAAAAATCCCTATGATTTGGTAATGTATTCATTTTTTATGGTTGTTTTGAGATAAAGATCTAAATTGTGACCACTTTAAAAAGGAACTTCCTGCGTTGTACAATACAGTGCTAATAGCAGAGTCTACATCTTATCACAAAACTAAAGTAACAAGGCCCAGATTGTGATAAGATAAAGACTGGAAGAAGAAGTGTGATAAGAAATAAATAACTTCATGTCTAAAACACACACACAAAGCCACATAAAAGCACAAAAGATAACTATGAATAATTAAGTAGAAGTAAAGCAGATGGAACAATTATTTTTACAAGTAAAAAATAGCAACATACTGACGCCAGCACTGAGAATATCGTTGCTGAAATGTTATCAGGCACGTTCAATAAGCTCATCTGGGAAAAAACTCTACATCCTCTGTCTCCAATAATCTTTGGCCACATCTTAATAGTACTTTTCAGGTCATTTGTGCCCCTTACTGAATGAAACCAGCAAATAAACAAGCCTGCTCTCACCACCCACCACCATGAATGATTCACTTTTACTGGCTTGGTCCCTCTGCTGTCAGTTTGTTTAAGTTGATTCGCCAAATTCAGGCAGAAATAAGGTTTATACCACCTGCAGAAGGTCTGTTTTACCGTTGTAAAACAGCCTCTACCTTGTACTCCTACATCCATCTATCTATACTGTCTGCCAACTGCCCCTTAAGTGAACAAACAATCCAACTATACAGGCCTCTGTCTGCCTTTGAATCACATCTGAGGTCATTTAATTCTACAGATTAGGAGCATGATGGACTTCATAATGACAAATGTAAACAATCAACATGGCTGACAGGAAGAAAGTAATCTTAAGGGCAGCATTTACAATGAAACAGAGGAGGATGAACAACGGATATAAGAAGCTTTTCCATATATTACTTTATATCAGTGTACTTTAAATACTACACACTACAGTCCACCAAGTACCATTAGTGCTAAAGGTTTCAGGCAACCTATTCTAAAAACGTGACAGGACTTGTTTTGCTACCAAATTGACTATAATCGCTGTAGGCACAGGAGATACTGGACAACAACAACATGTGAAGCAATTTTTGGAACAAAGGTTCGAGGCAACATGTTCAAAAAGAAAAGCAAAAAACACACACACACACTAAGAGACATGCATGGAGATATTGTGCATTTTAGTCAGATGATCAGGGACACGTTCTATACGAGCAAAACCGAGGACATAAATGTTGACAAAGAGAATTTGAAATTAAAGGAAAAAGTACTTTGAACTTCTGTACTTCTGTACACAGAATTCATGATAAGAGTCTGTTAACTTTATAATAACATGATTTGTTATCATTACTATTGTGACAGACAAATGTGGCAATGCTACGTACACAACACAGTCTGACTCACCAGGTGTATAAAGCTGCCATGGGATGCGCATTTCATTTGTCTTTCTCCTCCCTTTCCACTATTTACGTATTACTCTTTTCAAAATCCACTTCACTGCAAGAAATAACAACCAAGTCCAAGGAGCGACCGCATACATTGCTGAGGGTTTGAAACATGTATAATAAAGTAGCCATGCTAGTTTAATTCAGCATCGTTAATGGCAGTGTTCCCCTACCTGCATGCTAATGCTACATCAAAACAACATCCCCAAACAAAATTTTGAGTGAAGACCTTGATTGGTTTAAAGAAATAAAAACACACCAAAGTGAATTTTCCCCTACAGCAGAATGGTGATTAGCTGCAGTCAGACCATACACAGGACTAGAGATTGGTCTGGCTAGGCGAGGTGACACAGCGTTGACGCGACAGTTCAAACCATCAGCTGGGTGCAGCTCATCATGTTTGTAGGCTACTGTCATTCGCCTACAGTGTGTGGAATATAACGTCAACGTGTTAGCACAAAATAAGATAAAAGCATTTATGGTTAAACACATTTCTTAATTAATTTTCCTTTGGTATAAAAAACTGTCATTCAATTTCAATGGGATTGACACGATTACCAAATGTCTGGTATCTTGACATCATTATTTACAAATACAGCTAACTTCAGTAACTTTTGTGGACGCTGCCAAATTGAGTGTCGTCAGAACATCTGCTTCTCTGAGTTCAGACTTCCAGAGTCGTTCCATTCTACTTTTTCAAGTCGGAGTTTGGAATTTTCCCACCTCAGCATTGCATCAAATGCAGCATGAATACACAACCAGTCAAAGTTCACCGAGTGTGGGTTGTTTTTACTCTAGTATATAAAATCAATGAATCCAAAACAATTGTTTTGCAAACGCAAGAGATCAAGTTTTCCACCAAAGTTTATTTACTTGCATCCTAAAAGTCATGGTAACAAGTCTAATTCCTGTTCCTCCCACGCAGTCAAACGCTGTTTTTATACTTCTACCAGAACGCAGTCCTGTAATTTCCATCATTTTTTGATCTCAACTATTTAAGATCTCACGCTGGGATAGATTCTGGTAACATTTAATTGAACAGTGGACACAGAGAACCTGTGTGTCCGACCGCTAACTTGTACCCGCCGTCACGTCAACAACAACCAAACAACAGTCCGGGCAGGTGGTTTTGAGTCAGACTCTGCAGACTCTGTGATTCACTGTGTTTCAGACTGGCTGCTTTTAGACAAGACACCAAATTAACTAAATTGGAGTGTCGCAACCACTCCCTCCTTCTCTCTCTCCCTCTTTCCTTACCTCCCTCTCTCACCCGTGCACAAACACACAAACAGCTACCACAGTCAGACTACAGTAATCTCCTTATCCCTTTTTGGCCTTATTCTGCTCTTTTCTCTCTGTGTCTCAGCTCATGTCATCATGATTATGATCATTATTATCATTATGACATGTCTGTCTGTCAGCAATGGGCTATACTTTCCATTTGACAATTGATGTTTTTTAACTCTATTTTTCAGCAACACCCTGCTTTACTTTTTACACTGTTAAATGCTTGGATGCCACCCAATGCAACAGTCTGGGCTCTGTGTCTTGCTCAAAGGCACCTAAACAGGAGTTAGAGGAAGGGAATCACACTGCACGTCATTTAAAGATCAGTTCACAATATATTTTCTCTCTTTGCTCTAGTGGTGACGCTCACAGCAAAAGATAGGACATAAGATCAAATCTCTCTTTGTCAGCCAGCATTCATGCTGTCGACAGCGTAGCTGGATTCTGTTGCAAAGAGTTCCGGTGAATATTGCTCACAGTGACGTCTGCAGATAATCAAGACTTTGCTTTTGGAAGGTCAAGGGTCTGTTGATGATTGAAATCACCTTTTTCCATCATTTAAACCAAGCAGTAGCTGCTACGGCTCAAGGCTGAAACCAGAGTGGAAGTACCTTAAAGTTTAATGCCACTGATGGCCACAGCAGGCAGGCTCCAACAACCCTGGTTGCACACGTCAGCTTGACAATTTGAGGTCTCAAACACTAAATTCAGGACTTGCAACAAGGGTGCCAGTGATCATTCTGGAATTATTTGCTGCTGTTAGTAAGATTTGGAGGTTCAAGGGAGGCTTTGGTGGTCTCCTGAACTTATACCATCTGTGAGTTATGGAATTTTTGTCTGAAAGTCAAACTGCATGTTTTTTGCAGACTCAAGTGGGTAAACTGAATTATGACACTTTCACAACCATGCTGGTGGTACAACCTATAAACAAGCCCAGAGTGTTGAGCTGTAAAGCTTAAAGGCCCTGCTGAGCAGAAAGTCCCTGGACAGTTGACAACACCAACATCTCATTCCTCAGCTGGTTGATGAATTCTGCGACGCATGTTTGTAATGTTTCTGTCAGTGACGTGCTATTTCTCATTCACTTTTAACTGTTTAGAGAATAAAATTATAGGGCAATATCTTGAAATAAGTCTGGCTCACTCTGACAGTTCCCTACAATCTCACACCACAGACCACTCAAATAAAAGATTGCCTTCCAATGTAGTAAAACACTCCACCATGACATATAAGGGTTCAGTTGGGGTTCACTCATTGTTTTATCAATGAATTGACACCAACACCGATTTATTTTTATCCTTGTCTGCACCTTCACAAACAGATATTGTTTATTGAAGCACAGAAGGAAAAAACTAACGTATTTCCTAACGTTCTATTGCTATTATACTGTGTTCACAAAGTGTAAAGTTCTGCAGAGGAAACAATCTACAAGGACACATGGATCGTTTTAGTATTCTCATCTTTTAACACTTACAGAGTCAGTACAGTCTGTCCAAGCTACATGCCAGACAGATTCAGAAACCTTCTCTTTGTGTCCGACCATCTCTGTAACTTATCAAAACCAACAATTTGACACCAAAACAGTAATTCACAATCTTTGCTGGCTTAAGATTCTGCAGCTTCATGTCAGAACAATGACCATAACCTCAGGTTTTATTCAAAATGTCCACCGTCAGCTTCTGGGTTTGTGTTGTTTTCAAAGCACTCGCTGACACTGTAGCAACTCACAAAAGTCTGTCAAGCACAGCAGCTGATAAAGGCACATGGAGGAGAGTCAAAGACAAAGAGAGACAGAGTGACGGAAAGAGAATGAGCAGGCGGGCAGATCCTTAGGGAGGTCAGGGTACAAGGTGGAGGGATAAGTGGAATGATAGATGGTTAGTGAGATTGATGTAATAAGCCTTTGTTTCCATGCGAAGTTAAAGTACTTAACATCTCGAAAATCTTACTATGTGCTCACGTCCACGTTCCCACGTCCTCGGATTCTTTATAATTTAAAGGTCTTAGTACCAATTGAAATTTGTCATTTCCTCCGCTGTTTGCCAGTAATTTGGGTTTTTTTTAAAAAAAAAAAAGCAATGCTTGTACTGATCAACTGCAGGAAAGTAAAGAGGCGCTTCACAGCATAATTTGTAATCAAGTTGAAGAGGTCAATCATTTCCTAAAATATACTCATTTCTTCCGATGAGCAGGTGCTTTGCAGGACAATTACAGGCTACCGTATACATCATTAGTCACTTTCCAGACAGTAATATATAGTCACCTGTACCTCTGAGCTGGAGACAAGTCACGGAAAAAAATCTTAAAATAGACTGAAATAGAGGGGGAAATGAAAGAAGATGTCAGTCAGGTGGATTTAATCGTTAGTAGGAAGATGAGAATGGAGCACCCTGTGAATCACACCGTCGCAGTAGGCAGCAACATGTGACTATTCCTCTGTATATAACCCAGCACCATATAAAGGGATGGTGTCAGGCTGTCAGTTAGTCAGTCAATGAGCAACACCAACAGTATGCCGGGGCTGCCACTAGAGCACAGCCTATACCGATAAAATGGACAGACTATGAAAACATGCAGCACAATTTCAGTGTCAAAGAAGGCTAAATTTGTGTTCAAATTACAAACTAACACTACAGAGTAACTGTGTACAATATATACAAATCTACACATATTGTGCAATACAAGAAATCAAGTTGCGTAACAGCTTTTAACTAGTTTGTGTTGTTTTTTCCAGGGTGAATGTACTACATACTAAAAACCTGCTTAGATCTAGTGTGATATTGTGTATCTCATCATCCACATGTATAAGGAAGTAAACTATATAAGTCAGTGAAAGTATAAAATGCATCGTACAGCTGCATGATTATAGCCAAAATGATAAACACAATTATTTTCCATCAATTCTGAGGTTATGATTCATATTTAAATAGACAGAGCTCTGCCTTGACATCCATGTTGTGCTACATTTATGCTAGTCTACAAATCCTGGCATCAAAAAAAAAAAAAAGACTTAAAAGACTTCTTCACCTGAATTCAGAGCATCTCCTAGAGGCAAAATCTAAATAAAATTGTGCTCTCTGCTTATGGACACATTATGGACATGCACGCTATGGTCGATGCTTGCTAGTCGGCTCTTCACTGAAAAGCCTCTAGTCTTCACTCAGTTATCGTAAGGCAGCAGCTCAGACGGGTCAAAACTTCCTATGAAAAGACTGACAGAGTTTTCTAATGGCAGATTTACCCAAGTTGAAACAGGTGATTTTATCAACATGGGCTGTTTTCAGTGAGTGGAGCATTTTAAATGTCTATATCGCGTTTATTCATGTTAATTTAATAGTTGAAGCAAAAATTGTGATCATCATAGATATCCCAATGTAAAATGTATACACTGTGTAACTTTTTTTGTATATTAAGGAAATGAAATAGACCACTATCTAATTTCTTCAATCCCTTTCATGAAATTTTTTAAATACGTTTTCTCACCTTCTAGATAGAGAGTACGAGGTCAGATAAGATACGCTGCTGTAAGGAAGAGTTACATTGGCTGACAGGAAAGTCACTTCAGCATGTATTTGGTCGTACACCAAACAATTAAACAAATTAAAAATCTGACACTGATGGCAATAAAGGAAAAATTAAGGTCCCACACCTCACAATTCATCCTTAGGGGGACATGAATATCTGAATCAAAAATACTGCTGTTGAGATATCTCACTGAGAGCTACAAACGTCAGTCTCATCGTGGCAGGAAAAGTGAGGAGAGTCGGTACAATTCGTCCTCTGGAAACACTAATGTCTGGACGGACCTTCAGGCAGTCCTTCCAATAGCTGCTTACATTATATTCTGGGCAGGTAGAAACACATGGCCATGCTTAGAGCAGCGCTGCTAGCATGGCTAAAACTGGACGACGCAAACTGACAACGATTTATTCTGCTTTCCTAAAACAGGCTCTAACGTGACCTCCGGTTAAATGTTTAGAGCGTTTGCAGGATTCTACTTCAGCAAGATGTAAGCTGAGAGAAAACAGCTCATTTTGTTAACAAAACATAGGTTTAAACGATCGACGATTGTAATTTACTGTGAAGTCGCGTCTGTCATGCATGTAATTTAATGACTGCAACGTGTGTGCAGATTTCTAGAAAACGTCATCAGAACACTAAGAACAGAGTTTAATTAATATGTTAAATGCTGTTTACATAAACATAATGTCACCTGTTAAGGTAAATGACAACTAACTAAACACCGACCTGACACAGTGGCTGTCCTGTTAGCCAGCTCAGTGTCTACAATGTCTAAGTATGTGATTGTCGCGACGCAGAAAGTACACTGATGTCTCATTTACACAAATTTGACAGATCAGAAAATCTAAGCAATACTGTGTGTGTCTCTGAGCACTACAGTCCACAACTCAGAATACATAAATGCCATCACACATCCCTCAGTCCTCAATCAATAAACAGTTACAGGGCAAATGTGTGATTTATGGTGAACAAAGAGGCTTTTTGGCTCCTAACTGGCTCATCTCCTTTGTAAGATGAAGACTAAGAAATACAATATATCTCAAAACGCTGCCATTAGGAACACTTAACCTCAAAGAACGATAGTGTTTTTTTATTTTTTATTTTTTTTAAACTTGGCAATATATGACATTATTTCGCTAAAAGCCAAAAGTCAGGCTGAGCCATTATTTTCTTTAGTTGCTTTTAGCACATCATTGATCTCCTGCTTCACCTGTATTGTTGCTACAGCACTTGTCCTGATGCGTTCCAATAAACATGAGATTTATTGTGATGTTTGTTGAACTATCATCAGTTTCTCTGGTCAGAGCTCATTTCTAGTACAGTCGTCCTCAAATGTATTCATAACCTTCCATTAAAGAAAAGGAAAAATTCACAATAGTCACTCAAATAATTAGAAACTGAAAAAAGTAAAAATAAATAAAAATGTGTTAAATTATAATTTAGTGAAATAAGACATTGCTTTGAATTGTGGTTGAAAATAAAAAAAAAAACTGTCCCGGACAAATTAGAGCACTTTGCTGATGAGCAGTGGACCAAAATATCTGTCAACAGGTGCAGAAGTCTGACTGAGAGTTACAGAAAACACTTGATAGCACTGATTGGCTCAAAGGGTTGTTCAACTAAATATTAGTTTACAGGTCCCATCATGCTTGATTGCTTGTGTGTGTTTTTTTAAAACATTTCTGTTGAACCACAATTCAAAAGCAATGTCATGATTTTCATACAATTTTTATTTATTGTTACTTTTGTCAATTTCAACTTATTTCAGTGACAGCTGTGTTTTTCCTTCTTTAATGGGCGGGTATGAATACATTTGAGGACGAGTGTATAGGAATGGGAAGAATTGGTAAGGCAAAAGACAACATGGACACAACTTGTAACCCTGCACATATAATGGCAACATATAGACCACTTTGCAAACCATTTTGTGATCCTACAAACAGTACCATACTAACATTTTGGTATGCAAAAATAGCAAAAAACTGGAACCTTGGCCTGACATGCTTACCACATATCAAAGTGTAATGATGTTAGCAGCCTAAAAAGTTGGTGAAATGTCAACTAATGACTGCATTTTAGTAGGAAATCTGGATACATCTGTACATATACTCACTTAGAGGAAATTTCTAGGACCACAATGCCACCTTTGTTGCAACCTTTTGCACTTTTGTCCATTTTTAAGGGCCAACAAATAAAAAATTGGCACCAGCTGGAGCCAGTTGATTATCTTCATCTACTGGAATCAATTTTTTCGGGGTCCTCATCAAACTTCATTGTAGTGGAAGTTATATTTCTAGAGATATTGAAGATTTTAGTTTTTTTGTTTGAAAAAAACAAAAAACTCTCAGGTGTAAAAGCATGAGAAACTCTTAAATTTCAGCCAAAGTATTTCACAGAACTTAGTTTTATGTCACAGAATGACAAACGACTAAACTCTAAACACAACCAGGGAGAGTGCAGCAAAACTTTTCAACAATTTCTGATCACTACTGTAATCGATGTGAAGCTATTTAACAGAGCAGAAGTATGTTGTTGTCCTCGTATTGTGTAAAACCTGAGATACACGGCTGCACGCATGGCACAAGGAAACCTGACATTCTGCCCACAGTCTGATTCTCTGGACAAGTTTGCGCGGACTAAAGCCTAAAATAGGTTTGAACCCAAGGTTTAAAAACATTCTGTGATTCACAGAACAGACAGTACCTGCCATCCCCTGAACTGGAAAACTGCAGTCTGACTGCTGAGTGGGTCAGCGAGCCTGATGACCCACTCATGAAAACTAATGACACAGTCCAATACAGGCATCAGATCGATGGGCAGCTGGCAGATGAACAAGTGGAGCCAAATACAGAGCAAGTGACCTGTAAGTAGTTACATGAGCTTCTGTGACACGATTGGGTCTGATGTTTACCTTCTGTGGCCTCATATTTCTGACTGCCCCTTTAAGTGGTGACAGTTTGTTCTGTCAAAATAAGAAGAAAGAAATGATACCAGGAAAAGGCGTACCGTGCCAGTCACACTGTTTGGTATTACTTTAAGTGTGTGTGGTGCAGTGACACAAAGAGGCCTGTCATTACACGATGAAAAAACAAGCCTGTGATAACTGGTTTTAAGACATTTTAAGACTCTTTGAGGCCTTAAATTTTGGTCATTTTGTGGCTCTTGTCCGTGTATTTTTGCAAAGACACATATTTAAGCAATAATGCAGGATGAGGTAGCTCCATATAAAAAAATAGGAGGTAAAGAACGGCACGTGCCAGTCTTGATGCTGAATAAGAGTGGCATTTTCTCTGCCAGGCCCATTGTTTTAAATTGCAAACCGTTCATGTATTACAAAGCATCAGTGCCGTTGCTATGGCATCCTGTAGTTTATTAAATATTAGGTGCAGGCTTTGAATAATAATGACTTTTGAACCTAACTGAATGCACTCCAGACTTCCCAAGGGAGACGCTGTCAGATAAATATTGTTCAAATTAATACAGAGAAGGGCAAACGTCCTGCTGCTTCATACAATACAAAGCAAAACTACATTTTATAAATACTGCATTTAATGCATAGGATCCCTGCAACGTCCCTTGTTCATTGTACAAACCACTTTACACTCCTTGTGTTAGGAGTTCAGACGCCATCAGGCGCCAAACAATGGACCAGACCAGTGTGTGTGTGTGTGTGTGTGTGTGTGTGTGTGTGTGTGTGTGTGTAATACCTTCGATGGATGGGGCCTGGTCCTGAGCAGCATACAGCATCTCTTTGAAAGCCTGCAGACACAACGAGAATATGAAATATTAAAAACAATTACGCTAAATATTTAATCTTCTGAAAGGTCTGCACAGAATTAAAAAGGTGAAGTGTTATTTTATTTTACCACTAATGTTCAGCATATTATATAATCAGGTAACTGTTGATCAATCAGTTCTGTAACGATGATTCTGAATCTCATCTGTCTCAATCTGTTGGAGAGTGTTTTGATTGCTGTACAATTTGTCAGAGTTAAAAAGATGAGCGCTGTTGTACCTTCTACCAGTGTAAGGCGTATTATCCAAGAATACTGCAAACTTGTTTAGATCTGTTTTGTTATAACCATGAACTTTCATAGGTAAATCACATTGGTGTTTGTAGTCATAGCAACTCTAGCGAGAGGCAAAACCTTCCTAATAGACAAATCAAATTGCTGTTGTGGATGTAACGCAGCTACCAAAGATGAATTTCACACAATGTTCAGTCACAATATCTGTGATTAGACAGTTACTGGAAAATGTAGTAATGTTTCCCTGTTATTATACACACACACTAATGCAGTGTTGAACTTGAATCCCACACTTCTGAAGCCCTAAAAGTGTGTGATGAGTTAATCAAGTCTGCCTGTTGTCAGTAGTTGGGATAACGATACTGAATTATACCTAGAGATGCACATATATGGAAGTCCAATAACAAGAACCAGGAATGTGCTGCTTGTTGTAGCCAACACCGGTACAATAGCTAATAAAATGTATTTCACAAATGCAGAAATGTGAAGAAAATTGCCAATATTTAGAGTACTGTAATGTATTGCAAACTCTGGATAGAAAGTTTTATCCACGTCATTTACTGTCATCAGATACTCTACACTCACATCACGTTCATCACTATCAGAAGGCATCGTACTGTACATGTGAAGCTTCTTGTCAGATGACGGCTGTGACAAACAACTTTGCTGTGAGCCTCGCTACAAAATGGAGGAAGAGAAGATTGAAATGTGTTTTTATGCTCTGGCATGTGGATGGAGAATTCGTCAAAAACAACAACAAAAAATTCAAATCCAGAAGTGAGTTGTTCTCACATTCAAACTGTATTTTCTGATTTACACATTTTTTTTTGACAATAATGTGTCATCACAGTGATGCATTTGCGTCATTATGCCCTCTCCTTGCTGTCCCTCTGTCTCATAAAACAGCCGCCCGGTTATTGCAGCCCGTCAGTCTCCTTCATGCAGTGCGTTAGTAAATCTGCAGTGTATGCTGCAGCTTGTCCCTGCTGTGGAGAGGGTGAGTAGACGGCAGTCATTCAGTCCCAGTACGCTCCAGTGGGACAGCGGGACAGTCGTCCTCTTTCACCTCTCAAGGGCTAGATAGCAGAGCGTTCAGTCAGTCAGTGTTTCAGAATGCCAGCAGGGCACAAGACCACAATGGGCTCACTGTGTGCCAGCCTGCCTGCCAGCCAGTCAAAGAGCGGCAGAGCAGGACCGACTGGCTTCTGCGGTAAACATCAGAGCAAGTCAAGGTCATTCTATAGCCCACACAGGCAGCCTACAGCCACTGTTTCACCACTACAGCGATGTAAACAACAACAACACAGGCCACAAGCAACAAACACGGGGTAGAGTAGCTGCAAAGATGAGCAAAAAAATCAATAAGAGGGCAGTAAAATGGCTCCCATCAGTCACTATATCTGCCTTTCTACATTTAAATCCAGAGGCACAGCTGAGCCATTGGTGGAATGTGTGTACATTTTAGAAATACAAAAGAAAAAGGAGCATCTTGGTGTCAAGCTTTTCTTGCAACAACAGGACAGCAGAGAAATTGTGAAATGACCATATACTGAACTGAACGGCAGTATAGTAACAACAACTTCCCCACCAACAAAAACAGCTTCTTTTCACACACATCTGAACATACACGCTAGCAGAGCAGGAACTAAATCCCAAATGAAGCCTGTTTTTTCTTGCTAATACCACGTTTCCACAAGGGACGCATGTTCTCTGCACATTTCCCAACATGCAGTGTGGGAACAGACAGACAGGGAATGACAAGAACAAGCCGTTACTACCAAAATGATCAACACTGTATTGCTTCCTGTACTTTTTGTGAATAACATCACAGAGTCACAGACACAAATTGAAGCAGTAGCCTTTAAAATTAAGACTGAACAACTAAGACTGTTCAAAATCAGAGTTTGATAATGTGAATATGATTGATGATGTCTGACATACAAAGCTGTATGAAGGTAATAAACATTCCAGAAGAGCAAACTCAATCAACTGTGGCTGACTACCATTAACTTCATTTGGTGGCCAAGCTGCAAAAATGACCTCTACATGGCTGTTGTCTAATAAATAAGCTCTGTGGATGCATTTGATATTTGGGAATGAAACCCTGTGTTTGAAAGGGGAGTCGAGAATAGCTTCGATTTGACGTTGGCAGATAAAAATGTAGAACACTTCTGTTTTATCGGTATAAAACTAAAAACCATGGTAAGATGATAAAATATGTATAATACAAGCACTGAGCTAAAAGTCTTCACTAATTCTGACAAATGGGGGCTTTTACAAGTCTTATCACAGAGCTATGATAGAAAAATGATTTTAACGGGAAAATGGTTTCAAGTAGTCAAAATGACCTGGAATAACCTTTTGGTTTTGACGGTCATCAGTTATCAGTCAGTGCGTGTCGATCTGAACCGACTGAACTCAGCTCCGTCAATCTCAACCATGCAGTTCAGATTACAGCCGTGACTAATGTATCATAAAACAACAGGGCTGGGAGATATAGGTAAAAAAAAAAACCTATTATCATATAAAATCTCGCTTCAGTCAACATGGACAATTATTGATCATTTTAATAACCAATTTAGGGGAAAAAAACACTACAATTTAAAATATCTATTTTGAGTTTACCCACCATACTGTGAATTTAACCAAGTGATTTATTAACATTTATAGGTACGCAATAAATAAATTCACACACATAAAAAATAGATAAGCGTAAAAATGAAACCAAGCAAGTAAAATCAGTTTAGAGGTCAGCTGACCTCACATCAGAATTAAATGAATTTACTGCATCCCAATGCAACTGAACTTTGTGTTTGTGTTTTGTGTTTTCATGGAGGTTTGCTTATGATACATATAAGTAAAACTACTGAACATTTCAGCTAACAGCTTTCTTTTTGCTATTGATGAGGTGTCTATCACCAGTACATACTGCTACTATTTTAACAGGCAGACTAATACTAAAACCAAACCTTTATAAAAGTAGCTAAAAGTTTCCTTTTCTCTGCCTTTCTGCATCTATCGCCCCATCTGGTTATCTGTCCTTGTCTTTCAATTCAATATAGTTCACCAATGCAGGCCTGGAGTTTAATTTAGAGAATCTAATTCCTGCTAAATCACATTCAGAACAATAGTCAGCCACAATTCAATGCTTTCTTGAGATAGTTTGTCCCTAACAAGTGGATTTATTTCACTCCTGGAAGGATTCTAATTGAAAGGCTTTGGAGTTTGTTCAACTTCTATATGTGGAATTTTGCATTTAAAGAATTTAATGAAACAATTTTCTGCATTTAGTGAAAGTAATTCCCATTAAATCACAACAATGCTCTGACAATTTTACATACTTTCTCGATCTAGTTTGTTCCAAACAAGTCGATGAATTTCACCTTTACAGGGAATCTTAGGGGTAGACCTTTGAGTAAGTAAACTAGGTTAAACAACTCTTACACTCCATTTCACATCAACTTGAGTGTGGCAAAACACAGGGCAAAGTGCTGACTAAAGCTCCAAGATTTAGTGGACAACTGTGACTCGGCACATTAGCTCATTTTTGTCACACTTCTACTTAAAGCAATACCGTTATGAAACATGTAATCACTGGCGGCGTGGTCAAAGAGGTGCAGGTGAAAGTGGCTCAAATCTCTTCATCATGGGTTCTTATTGCAGCGCCTCAACACAGATTTACCCTTGTGTGTCTTGAGGTTGAACCTGGGCTAAAGTCTCTGCAACCACGCTGTACCGGGCCACGCTGGGGCTAATGTGCACTGGCAAAAAGATGGATTCACGGCGGTGGCTGCAGAAACTCTCACTGACCAACTATTGTTCCCACAGGCTTCAGATATAGGTGGAAATGAAAGTAAAGATATCATTAAGGGAAGTGAAAAAAAGCTTTACCACCCGTCTCCTTCAGAGCACCACCAGACATTCACTCATCAAGCACTTTATTAGGAATGCCCACCACCGTTTTTGCCCCTTTGTTTTGCTAATTCAAAGCTGGTTAGACATGGTTCTTTCGCTGTATTCCTCTTTGTTTAGCACCAATGAATTTAACTGAGACGTTATATAAATAGTTCATGCACAAAATAATGGGGATTCCAACATGTTTTCAGCCATCTAGTGTCAATTTTGACACTTAAGAGTTTCAATACATCATATTTTTCAGCAAACTTTATTGTATGCATTGAACTGTTATCGTAGTTTTTCCATATCTTTTAGAAGATGAGGTAATTATTTAACAACTGTGATAAAATTCAAACTAATGATCAATATTGAAGGCCTGTTGTGTTGAACTTCTAAAAGAAAACAACAAGCGGCTTAACAATTATTTCCAAAGCTGTATTTTTATGCCATCAATTATCCAACTAGCCAATCATGGGGCAGCAGTTCAACACATAAACTCCTGTAGATACAAGTCAGGAGCTTTAGTTGGTGTGTGTCACAGCTGCCGGCCCTTCCTTCTTGTATTTGCGTTTCATTCATTATGTAAACGGAAGTTTGCCGTCGCCAATGGCCGACTGGGCCAGGGCAGATGGGCGGAGACGAGCCAATCTCTCTGGATCCAATTGGACGTTCCAGCTGGTGATGGCGGCCTATTTAATTTGGAGCAGCCCAGTTGTCAGGATGGCTGTACTCAGTGCACCAATCCCTCATTCTCTTGTGAGAGATTTATCATGCGTGAACTTAACGTGTTTAAGGCACTTAGTAAAGAAACTGTCTTGACATAGGGCTAGTTGTGTTGACTAATATTATTTACTCCCGTTTAGGAAGGTGTTTTTCTGTGAACTTTGATTTTTGAACACTTTGTTATACTGTTGAAATTGTTTTTACTTTGTTCTTTGGTTTTGTCAGCTGTGAGCTTTTTCCATAAGTCTTACTTGTTTGATGAGTTAACCGAGCACCTATATGCCCTGTTTTCCCTCAGTTAGTGGTTTTGTTAAACTCTGTTAATAATAAATGTTACTTTTATCTAATTTGTTGCTTCCCTTTTCCTTTCAATGAGCTGGGTTGTAACAGTGTTAATCAAACATGAGATCTCAGTGATTTTGACTGTAACATGACTGCTGTTGAATCCATGACACCAAAAGCTGTTTTGAGAGATAAAGGAGGCTTGTCATAGTGCTAGCTTGCAGCTGCTAATAAAAAGCTTGGCGAGTGAATATACTATAAGCTCTATATTATCTATAGATACCAATTCTTGGATTTACCTGCAGCCTCAATGACCTCTAAGCCCTCAAAGCTTGTTTTGTTGCTCTACGGGTAATAAAACCTGACTGGCTGCATTTGGCTGCATGCTACGTCGGGTCCTCTAATGTATAAACAACACACAGCCAGACAGAGCACGCTCTCCTTTAATATGACAATAACTTGTGGTGACAGAGTGTTTTGTTCGCCAATCTGATTGCCATGCTATCATTGGCAGCAAACACACGATTAGCTGATAACCGCAAAAGAACTTTCCCACACTTCTCCCCGAGGCCCAAAGGCCGTGCGGGTACGAATGTGTGCGGTCAGTCGGCCGGCTCAGCATGTGCTAAGGCGCAAGTTTCCAAAACAAAACACGCGCAGCTCAACAGGAAGGAGGGCAGCTTCGCTTATCCTCACAGATTACCCTACTTCTGTCCTTTTCCCCTTCACTCTCTCTCTCTCCCGCTCTCGCCCTCCCTCTCTCTGCTTTTAGCGTCTTGCTGGCCTCAGTCGAAGACGTTTCATCTCCTCTCCTATGTACACATCTACCTTGATGCACAGCTTGCCGCCATCACCACAGGCAGACTATGGCGCCACAACAGCTGACCACAGATCTGTGTGTGAGGTCTCTCTCTGCTCTCCTGCTTATTTTGTATATTTTCTCCTCAATCCCTCATTTCTTGCAATTTCTAAAAAATCTTTTCTCTTTGTGCATTCATTGACTATTTACTCTCTCCTGCTCCACATCCTTTGCCTAATCTCTTTCATGCTTTCCATCCCCTCTTCTCCTTCTCCTAACCCCCACCCACAAGGAGACAAACACTTCATATCTTGACACCAAACTGTCAGGAGGATTATATGAGTCATAACTGGATTATGCTCGCATTTGTGTCCTGTAGAAACCTCAGATCTCTGGGTTGTTCCTCAATTTTTTTTTCTCCTGTTACTGGTGGCTTCCCTCCCCTTTTGCTCGAGCACAAAGTGCTTTGTGAAGGCGGTACAAAAGGGGAGATGTGAAGGAAGCTGCATTTTTAAATGTCAAGCCTGCAAGGGCATTGTAGCAGAAAGCGAAAGAGCAGTTCCCCCTCAACAAAATATCCTGACAAGTGAGGGGTTTTTGCAGATATGCTTGTTGCAGGACTGTGATGTCACTCGTTGTGACGCACAAATGACGCAAACTAAAAGCTAAACCAGCAGCTTCACTTAGCGTTAACATCTTGCCGAGGAGCTCTTTGAACTCGGTGGGGATTCGACTGTTTACATGCAGGTGAAAAATATGACCCAAAATAAAGACTGCTTTGAATCAATAGTCCAAAAGCATGAACTGAGCCTAGTTTTAGGTGTTATTGACCGTTAGCCTGTGTATTAGACGAGAACAACTCCAGGAGTTTGTATCTTTAAACCGCTCCTTTTAACCTGGCTTTTGATTA
>NW_007579208.1:92040-123851 GCF_000690725.1 Stegastes partitus
TTTCAGTGGTTCAGCAGAGTCGTGTTCAAGTTGCAGCAAGTAGTAGAGGGGTGGGTGGACACTTTTTAGAGGAAACAGCAGCGTAGGGTTACATCTAGGACAGTTTAGAGCATTAACAGATTATTTTAATTAAAAAAAAAACAACTTTTAAACATGCAACTTTGAGACAGATGATTTTTAAGAGCGACTTTAAACACCCAAATAACTGGTTTCATTATCAATTTTCCACCGTTTTTATTTCTTGTGTGTCTTAATCTGTTGTTGATTTACTTTCTACATTTGTCTTGTAAAGCACTAAATTGGACTGACCTTTACTCGAGGTGCTATTACAGTTTAAACAGACATTCTTGCTACTGAGGCTTCTGCTCTGAGAACACTTGAGCTAAAACTAATGATTGTTTTCAACAAGAAGATTGCTTATTTTTGTCCAGTCAACAGTCTAAAAGATACTTAATTTACTGTCACATGAGAAAAGCCTGACATTTGTGAAGCTGGAACTCTGTCTTGTTCTGAGGTTTACTTGAGAAAATAAAAATTGATTGTTTATCATAGCAGTTGCTGATTATTTTTCTGTGGACTGGTTCATTGTTTCAACTCTCCATGTGGTTACTCATACTGTTTTTTTTTTTTGTTTTTTTTTTTAATGAACTCCACCCCCCAAATAAAAAAAACACTTCTTATCAGATGCACATACATTGAATGCAGAGGCAGTCAAATGGAGTAAAATCTGTTCGGTGGAAGGATGAAAAAAATCACATCATTAGCATTTGTGCAACAGCTCCAAGTCTGCAAGTGTTCAGAGCACTGGAATGTAAAATTAGTTCTATGCTTATCACAGACACATCAAATATTTAATCTTTATCTGTCTCCTTTCAGCTATGGTTCATTTATGATTTCCTTTTGAGCGGCTTAGTGGTTAGCAATGCTGCCACCAGGCGTGCATCTTCCTGTTTCTGTGTGTTCTCTCAGAGCCAGTGTGGGGAACCTTCAGGGTTCTACCCTTGTCTCTGGTCCAAACACATGCATGCCAACTATTAGGAATAGCTCTGCTCTGTTGCCACTGAGGCTTCACACTGTGCCTAAAAGTCAAATGGGTCAAATGCAGAGGATGCCTTTCTCTGTCCCACTGGACTATGAGCAGATAAAAACTGCAGTAGCTTTTCTGCAAACTAGACACCACTTGTGATGTCTTTCTGAAGGTCAAGGATTGATTTTACTTCGTCTTGGCTTGTGCTTTGAATTGGACAGTTTTATGCACAAAAACGATGTGAAAAGGAAAAATGATGCAACAGTGTTTCGTCTTCATTCCAAATAATTTGGTACAGGATTTCTGTTTGGCTCACCTTATGATCGGAACAGTTACTGTCAAATATGTCCATAAAATCAGGACTAATCATCAATTAATTTCTGCGCTGGAAACATCACAAACTCTGATTTTCCCATCGAGATGAGACTCCGAATTTTGGGAGTCAAATCAGATTTGGCTGCTGAATATGAAGACTTAACTATTCATTCCACTTTCGTTTCCATACAGACTATCTGGCAATCAGAAAATCCATTGGCATGAAGTTCAGGGATAATTTCAACCACGATAACATAATCAAATGCAACAGAGTTACGGGAACAGGCAGAAAGGAAAAACCTGAATCGTGAACTCATGAAACCTGAATGGATTTTGCTGGCATGGTTTGTGCCCACTTGGAGGGAAGGGTCACTGCAAATCAATAAAGTTGTTCTGAGTGATCACCTTTATCCTGTGATGAAACATTTCTATCCTAACGGGAGGGGCCTCTATCAATAGAGCACATGATGTAAATCACATACTATGGTGCTCATAGTCATCAGATTTTAACCAAACTGAACACTGATGGGAGAATATAAACCAATACACTAGACAGCACTGTTCATCCCTCCAGTAGAGTTCCAGAGAACGTGGTGGTACGTGGTGGCCCAAGACCTCACTGAGACGCTTTCTATTTGTTACACATCTGCATATTTCAGCATTTAAAAATCAGTACAAGGCAGCTGCATATGAATTGCTAACATATAATGATGACGACCATATGGATTTGTCAGAATAGTGAGTCAGGCAGCACACTGTGCTTCTGTTGAAATCAAGGCCTCGCAGTCCATCTTTTCTAAAAAGTTCACTTTAAATAAATCCAATCCTCTATGAAATAACTGACATGAACTTTCAGTGCTCAATTTTGCTGAATGTTAAGCAAATTCTTCCAAATACAGATTGCATTTAACTTTGTTATAGTTGCCCTTGAAAAGACTAAAATGCTTCAGACTTAGTTTACCAACCCTTCAAGTGAAGGTTTCAGCTGCTCTCATCAGACAACCACTATGCCTGCCATGTATTGTCATGTGGATTCTTTAAGCAGGTGCATCAGCTAGTCCTGCTCGAACACAAAAATACATCTATGATTCCCCTTAATTCTTCACTGTTATCCCTGCACATTTTTGCTAGCTTCTATCAGTTATTCTGATTGTCTCTAATGCAAAGCAGTCTGCGGGACAACTTTACTCGCTGGAATATCTGTGTGTCCTGCTCCTGGTGTTACTACTGGGCTCTGAAACAACATATACAGTGTAACTCATAAATATTCACTCAGAGTTCGGCAAGGGCATTCTGGGGAATGAAGCAAATCACTAACTGCTGCAGACTGTGACAGAGCGAGAGGAGGGAAATCGTACTTGGATGTGTCATTAACTCAAATGCGACCTACGCATGAGATCCACGCATGTGTGTGTGTGTCGGCTTGCATGAGGAGTGAATGATTAAGTATGTGATCCTCTAATACTAGTCAGGTGGTAGCGACGCCATCAGCACTCAGCTTTTTTTTTTTTTAACTGTTTCTTCTCTCTCACATGTTAAGTTTTGTCTTGTTCACCAAAGGTTTCTCTGTGGTCTTAGAAAAAAGCTTAATTAGGGTTTGTATGAGGATTATGACAATCAAGCCTTTAGAAATGTCAGATTCTCTGCTCTCCCCTTTTAATCTCAACTTCCTTTAAAGTCTGTCTATAATGACCTTTCGCTTTCTGTTCACATCTCCCCATCTATATTCCCATCTGTTTTTGCGCCTCCTGCCCCTCCTCTCTTTCCAGTCCCTTCTCCTCTTCTATCCATTATCGTTTGCTTCCCAGCCTAATCACATCATAAGACCGGCACAATCAGCAGCTGCCTTCCATGACTATATTCCGCTGAAAGCAGCATTACCAAGGGCCGACAACTGGTCTGAAGCGCACGGACAGAGAGACACAAACCAGGCCGCCTTGTCTGAAGTAATTTCAAGACTAAATATGTCCTAACAGGCTGATAAGGCCTGTCCCATGCTGAGAAGTCCTCCAAATACAGCCAAGAACTGTGCGATTTGCCTGCCCAAACTTGGAGACACAACCGGCGGATTTGCTTTGTGGACTTGACCGTCCAACAATCCACTGAATGCTTCTCAACTGTCATTAAGTAAGTAAATATCACATGACCATGTCATATTTACCAGGTGTCAAATGTTCATCAGTCACTCGTGAATGTACTGTATCATATTAACTGGGCAAAACAAAAAAGCCACAGCCAGGTGTGAGTCGTAGGAGCCAAGTATGGCCTCCACTGTTTGTTCAGTGTATTTTCCATGACCTTAGTTCACGGTTTGGAAGTCATCCATCATGTGTTGAAAGATCAGAGTTCATGTAACTGACTTGAGTTTACTACTAGTGTGGGACATCGCTGACATCTTTTAATTCTACAGTTAACACAAAGTCAATTTTCCCAACAGAACTACATTTTCGTTAGCGGCTGCATTTTTAAAAAAAATATATTTTATTCACCACAATAGTACTGAACTTTGAACCTCTATCTCAACAGAAGTGTCACGTTTCGGCAACGTTCCCATCGCACCACTGTTGCGATTTGAAATTCTACTGGACAAATTTTCTCGTTCAGTTCAGAGGCTTCACAGCGTGTTGAACACACATTTGTGCCTTTCTTAGATGATTTGTGGCTGCATTTGACCCAACCCTCTCTGTCATCACTCTGTCAAAGTTGAGGGTGTAGCTGATCTCACAGCAAAGGTGCTCCTGACGTCTAACAACACAAACAAAAACATGTAGATGAAAAAAAACTGTGTGTTGAGAGCCGGATGCATCAGGCTGATATCATCAACCTTCTTCCTTCTTCTCAGTGTGTTTTTCTTCCACTAGCAAGAAAAGTAATTAACTCAGTCATTAACAATGACTTGGTATTTATTGTTAATGAAATGTAACGTTAACAATGAAGACTAAGTCGACTGTTACTAAATACATTCATTTATATACGCTCATTGGCCATGTCATTAGGTTTGTCTCCGAGGCCACACAGAGTCTTTTGTTGGGGGGGGGCACTAAAAGGAACACATTTGCTGGCACTGGCGTATATCTGCAACAGATTCTTCAAAAAACATCTTCTGAAGCATAATCAAGTCAAAGCAGGACAGCATCTCACTGCAAGTTAGCTGCTGTTGTTGGCTGATAACAGCGAGGCCCCTTTAAGTCACTTGCACAGACTGTATGACTGCTACACCACTGACTGATTGTTAGATAAGACAACAGTGTTAGGTTTTCTTAGGTACCTGAAGTTGGAGACAACTTCCCGCTCCCTCAAAGATGGCACATTGAAAATAAAAACATACATGCTTTACTTACTTTACTACAGGCTGACTGATGTAGTACGGAGCCTGGGCAAGGCTTCGTGTAGGTGAACTTTGTCATCCACCCAAGTCTGAGAGGGTCTGCCACTATGGACAACCATGTGTAATCCAAAACTTGTAAATGCGCAGACTGTCTGAACTGCAATCGCACCGACTGCACATGCATCAAGACTGAATGAGGAGATTTCAGTCTTGATGCAGTCGGTGTGGGACTTTGGAGGTGCTTTGACTTGTACATGCTATATATCAGCTGTGCCCAAACACACCAAGACGTTCTAATTTCTCCACATGTCCTGTGCTATGTCCACTCGCTAGACTCAGCCCACCTCAGGAACAATCACATTGATACAGTGCTACAGCATCATCTGTAACTAGCTGCCATATCCTGTAAAAAGTGCAAAGTCAAACCTAGCCGTACAGAAACATCCACAGGAGCTCTGCATGACTGTCTGGGGTTTGTATGAGCAGCAATGTAACTTAGCGCCAACGCATACCTTTTGTAAAACAGACAGAATCATGTGTGTATCTGCTGTCTGCTTTTAAACACACACATCGGACATGCAGAGACGAGGAAAAGTCTTTTTTTTTTTCTCTCAGATTTAGTGATGATCTCCTCATGGTCCACTAGCTGTCCGTTCTGTGTGCACTAAATAGAAACATCCAGGTTCTGTACACAGCCTCAACTCTGTGAATAGGAACTGGAGATCAACCCAGCACAGTAACAGTGCTCATTCACAGGACAAGGGAAGATGGAGGGGAAAGGAGACAGTAGGAGCACGAGGGGCTGTGAATCTAAATATCCTGATCTGCTAAATATCAGCAGTGTTTCTTCATAATGACAGACCTCAAGAACACACCAACCTAATGTCGCATTTTTAACTGCAGACCTGCAACGTGATTCATACGTAGAAGACCTGCAATTCCCAGCATTAACCACAGAGTGAGAAACAAAGCAAATTTCCAGATCCATTATGTGTTATAAGTATTTACTGCCAATACTATACCTCCTTCTGTTTTATGGACTGGTAACATATAGATTAACTTAAGACAGTATTAAGACAAGACTCAATGTTGATTAAGATATTGATCCTTGAGGGGAATTTCACAACGTTCACAACAGCTCTTATTTTCTCTAAAATAATCCCACACGACTTAGTAAGGAAAAAGGCAAAGTGTTTCATGGAGTGAGCGTTTTAAAGGCTCCTCTCTTCATGTCCGCTGACTAGGACTGAGACTGCAAGTAAAAACAGATGATTGTTGATTCTCCCTTATTTTGCTGTCAGCTTCTCCATTCCTCAGTCCACCTGAAACCAGCTACCATCAGCAAACTAACTTCCCATGAACTCAGGATGCTGCGGCTTGGAGTTTCCACCCTGCTGCTGTGCACAGACATCGTACTCGACTGCAGCATTGTGCTGACTCAGAAAAACTGTAGGACCTTGTTTATAAGGGAAAAAAAAAAAAGCACCTCAGGCCAGTAGCATATGGAAATGACGTCACAAAGAGATGCTGCTGTTCACCGCACAGTTGTTCTTCTTCTCTTCATGCTATAAATTAATGGGAATCAAGTGGAGATCTGCTAAAATCAAAATTATATTACATTAAAATGAAATGACAACAGCTCCAAAATGGCATTAATACAAATGGAAGAAACCACAATAAGATTTAAGTCAAGCAGTAAAGAGGTGTTTCAGTGGCTGATACATTTATCAGACTACACTTTAAATAAATAGGGTCCAGTGTCAAGCGCACAATAAACAAAAAAAAAAAAAAAACAACCTGTCTATACTAAAGCATTATTTTGGTGTCAGTACAGAAACTAAAGGATTACATTGTCCCCGAAATTTAAAAGTTGTGGAAAAAAAAGGATTAACCAGAAAATAGAACATAAACACACTTAGCGTGCGCATAAACACTGTCACTGCTAAGAAACAGAATTCACAATTTTGTCCTGATAGCGAGAATATCTGATCACCAAGAAATAATCAGACATTTTTCACATTTAGAGAAACATTTAGTCATTTTCTTCTGTTCAGATTCAGCTGCGGACCTTTGTTCCAGTTCCTTTCACATCTTCACTCAGATTTTTCTGTCATCTCCCTACCATCCAAAGATTCCTTATTTAAAAAAACACTGCTATGCATCTGTGTGCTGTGGAAACTGATGAATGTGGATCTTTGGTCCTAAAAGCATGCAACGGTTCCAGCAACAATAGAGCAGTTGTCATCAGCTCAGTGTGTGGGTCTGTCTAGTCTTCGGGGTTGTTTCTGACGTCTTGTTCTTCTTATTTAAAGGATAAATGTAATCTTTTCAGCTTCAGCCATAAACCTTTCCACAGCAAAGTGCAACAACAGACAGTTAGGTGTAAGTCGTTTTACTGCTCACTGTTGTTTCCCTTTCCTTACAAAAAGCTAAATCCCTCTGGGATCGAGCCTGGTCTGAATTTTTTGTGTGCAAAATGTTTTCATAACGAACACACAACAGACAAACTAATGAAATAAAAGGTGTAGTTTCAATAAACTATCATTTAAGTCTAACACATTTTTCTACAAGCAAACCTTAATTCAATTAACTCTTGGAAAGCTTTATCTTAGCAAAATACTTTGAGATTTTCTCTGGGTGCAGCTCCATATCATTATGGACATCGAATCTCTTCCAATGACTCTATTTACATCCAGCAGTTTTTATGTGCAGTTTCAATTTGTGCATTTGTGCAACTGCTTATCTTGGGATCCCAACCTTCTTTAGAGTATTGCCTGGAAAAGAGAACTGATTTGGATTTTCTTTTGTAGATCTTCCAGAATTTGGCCAAACATTTGGATCAAAATCTACGTACGTGAATCGTGGCAGCTTAAGGCCCCCTCAGTCTTTTGCGCTTCTCAAGAGCTGCAACTACCAGTCAATTAATCAATTAGTTGATGATTTCTTTCATTCATCCATCCACTATCTATACACCGCTTAATCCTCTCTGGGGTCATGGGGGGGCTGGAGTCTATCCCAGCTGACTCAGGGTGAAGGCAGGGGACACCCTGGACAGGTCACCAGTCTATCACAGGGCTACACTTAGAGACAGACAACCAAGCACACTCACATTCACACCTACGGACAATTTAGAATCACCAATTAACCTCAACATGGGTGTCCTCACCGGGATGTGAACCGTTGACCTCCTTGCTGTGAGGCAACGTTGCTAACCACTTCCTTGCAGCCCTGATTTCTTTCAATTCAGCAAAAATATTAAACATGTTTGTTCCAGCTTCTTAAATATGAACATATGATGCTTTTCTTTGTCATATATAACAGTAAATATTTATTTATTTATTTATCTATTTATTTCTGATCTTTTTTTTTACTTCTGATTTTTTTTTTAAACTTCTGATCAGTAAAAACACAGTATGAAAAATGTCACTTCAGGTTTTGGAAAATTGTACTTGAACAATTTTTCCTTGATTAATTCAACTAATTAATTGATTATAAAAATGAGCCCACCAGTTCTCACCCCTTCCTGACTAGCTGCTCCCATTTTTTCTGGTTCACCTTTCAGTTCTTCTGTCAATTTTTAATAAAAATAGCCCAGACTCTGAGCAGTCCTGCTGTGTAGTCATCCAGCAGGGTGTTCAGACAGTCAATGAGTCTGTTGAGTCATACATAAGACCATCAGGCATTTATATTCTTATAGCTCCTATCTGGTAGTCACGCTAAGAATCTGTCGGGTTAAATAAATCCCCTACCGTCATACATTAAACAGTGTGTCAACAGGGTCTGAGTCTGTCCTATAGTCCACACTGAGTCACAATATCACACATTTCTGCAGATAAAACTGTAAGAGAAGTTGTTGCACAATGCTGGAATGTCAATACCCTGAACTATTGACAGAGCTGTGGTAAATCATAGCATGAAAACAGAGAAGCTGACTGTTACTGCTTTAGTGCACATCGCATCATGACAGCTCAGGCTACAGCCCTGTTTATCGAACTGTCATGCGAGGTGTCTGACCCAAACACAGCTGCAACGAGTAAACATGACAGGCATGGAATAGCCCTGTTCAGCACGGCTCTGTAAACCTCGTAGACCTGGGTCGCACGTCTTCACGGGACTAAAGCTAACTGGGCTCAGGGCCACATTTACAGCTGTGTGGAACAACAAGCTACATCTGGTCTGTGTTCAAACACTGCAGGAGCAGGAAGAAACCGACTCCATGTGAATCTTCAGTAGAAATAAGCAACACATAAGCGCACAAGAATACTACAGACGGAGCTTCACCTTCACAGGCCTGATTCTCAAACTAAACTAACACACTCAGGCCGCATAGTGTCAGCAATCAGTCACATAATCAATCAAATCATGATTATTCTGATTGTATCTGGGTTGCAACTGCCAATAATTGTCATAATTGATAGAAGAAAGTTTTTTGCAACCCAAAAAAACCCAAATCGTTTAAAATGCCCGTTGCCTAACGAAACACGGTTCGCTCCGCCTGCCATGTTTCATTTTTGCACCAACTAAGCCCAGTGTCATCCAGCAAATGACTGCGTTGGCCGATCAAACACGTGCATGAACACGTTCCTGGTAGACTGCTTCGTAACATGAACACTGTACTTCTACTGATTACCTTGCGATTGTTGCAATTAAAGACAAAATAATTATATCTTTCCAAAAGTTCTTGAGAACTGTTTCAGCATCTTTTAAGTCTGTTACTTAAGACATTAATCTTGTTTTTTCTATGTAGATGAACGCCCGTACAAAATCACTGTAATCATTCTGGAATTATTCATATTTTCTGACAAAAACATTCAAGTCTTCTGGAGAAAATGTCTGTTTTTTGTGTATTCATATATATCACATAAAAAACTAAATATCTCAACGTCAGTTTCTCCCAGTATTCCAACTGTGTGCAGCACTAATTTCTAGCCTGGATTTCTTTTTCTTCACTGCCGTTAGTGGCACATTGTTTTGCTTCTTGATCCATTATCGCCATGAACTGTCAATTAGCAGAACAGCATGAAACCAACAAGAGGACACGAGTCCTTGTGTGCACGCAGACTACT
Organism: Stegastes partitus; assembly: GCF_000690725.1. Lineage (NCBI taxonomy): Eukaryota > Metazoa > Chordata > Actinopteri > Pomacentridae > Stegastes > Stegastes partitus. Next base: position 101,777 of record NW_007579208.1, read on the forward strand.
AACTCCTCGTTTAAATGCGGCGGCACAGTGACAACAAAGACAATACTTGTTGCAGTCCTACTTAAAACTGAATTCAATTTAAAAGTATAAAATAGAGATGAAGTTGTGGGGAATTCTGAACAGTCAACAACAACTTAAAAACAAGCACAGCACAAAAAAAGTGCATTGGATCTGTCCTTGAGCACATTTCAGATCAACATCACCAGTAGCTTCATTGTGACATTTTCATTCCTGCTTGTCTTGATGGCGTTTTGTTCCAATTACACACAACTTTCCAAGAATTTCCAACAGCCAAACCTTCAGGCCGACGCTCTAATTCACCAGAGGCTATGTGCTTTGGTGATTAAAGCTGTTTATTACAGTTTGGATCTCTGGAGCTGAGCAAAGCTGGAGTGAATTCTAAAAAGCTGGTGTGCCGACATAACACTGAACAGGGCTGCTGAGGCTCCTTAACAACAGACTGAGCTTCAAACTGCAGGAAGAGACCTTTGGCTCTGATCTTAATGTGACTGTGCTGCAAAAAGGAACATGGGATTAAAACAATGTGTCAGGAGTGCAGAGGAGATGACTGATAGTTTCTGACTTTGTGCCAGAAACTCAGCTCTGGCTCAGACAGGCTGGAAAAACACAGAGAAATGAACGGAGGAACTGATGAATAAATAATGTAAATAAATAAAAGCACCAACAGTTATTCCCCCACTAATCACTCTGAATGAATTCCAGCTCGTCATAATGCCGTAATGTGTCAGGTTTTGGTACGTTGGCGAACCCAGTGACACTGACTGTAGGAATGTGCTGCAGTCACACTGAGCTGTCCCAGTATATGACTATGCAGAGCACGGCCATGACTTATGAAGAACACTGCATCTACCGCCGCCGAACAAAGCACACACTGCTGCTCACAGGTAGAGAGAGGAGGACACAACCTGGAGGCAGAAACACGATAGCTGCATTCCAGCCACAACAATGTGCAATATAATGCGTCTGATGCAACTTTATAGCCGATTTATACACATACATACGAACATGTGCTGTGACAAGGACCGATGTTGTAGTTTTATGATGTGGTTGTATGTATTTTCCTATCCTATCACTGATAACTATGATAAAACATACGATGTAACGTTACATGTAAATGTGTTCCTGATATTGTATAATACCACAGAGACATGACTACACACATCTAAAAGTAGAGTTTCTTAATTAATGTCATTCCTACTTGATCATCCAGAAACTTCACGTATCCAACTGTAAGATTTGGATTCGGTTCCAGGCTGGTAAAATGCCCAGATTTGTGATTTAAAACTTCTCTCCAAGGCTCAACAATCACTCAGGCGATCAACAGAAAACTGATGAGCAACTATTTTGATAACTGCAGTTATTTAAAGTTAAATCTTTGGACAACTTTAACAAGACATCTTTAAGATGGTGCTTGGTTAATGTGCTTTCCACAAACCAGTCTGTGTACTTGACCAAATACTGTAAATGTCTGAAGACAGATGCACACTACTGGGCCCGTTTTGATGCACAGACGTGTTCACATGTTTGTCGCCGTGTATGTGCAGTTTGTGCAGTTCTAAATTTGGCCAGTTCGCCAAAATTTGCATTAGCTGCTAGAACCAAAGCATTAATAAATCTCTATGGCAGCAAGTGAACTGTATGGTTTTGTTGGTTAGTACAACATCATATAACCCAACCACACAATTAGAATATGTCATCCTGCAGTATTGACAAGATTGTTGTGTGAGGATGTGTTTGTAAAGAAAACAAGCACTATACAGGGCAGCACTCATCTTATTATAGGGGATTAATAACCTATCAAGAAAACATGGTATTATTTAAAGCAGTAATTATATTTATTTATCCAATATTTACTGCAGTAACCCTCTAAAGCGATGCTGACTCTCTGCTCCAGTGACAAGCTGCGTTACTGGGCGGTGAATCGTGCACAAAGAGTCAATTCACAAATAACATTAGAGAGATCGATGACCTGAGTATTTAGAAACATACTGCAGCAAGCTCAGCTCACCGGAGGGTCTGGCTCACAAGTATCATGACGGCAATCATTTGCAGAGTTGTGGAAAACGCATAAAATGTTGGAAAATTCTAATTCTGTTTGACCTCTCCCTGTTTCTTGGAACCTTTGTAAATGTCGTGCGGCATCACATGACATTCACGTCTAGTTTATTAATACAGGGAGTCTTGCTGCTTGTTCCTCCAAACAAATTTTACTTTGTAAATAAAACGTTCATTGTGTTTTTAAGCCTCCTCAGTCGGTACAGTTTCGTACTTGTTTGGAACAGTGTTGTCAAGACTTTATGTAAATGTGACCTTCAGTCAAAAGATATTGTTCGATGCTACTGTTTTTATGCTGTAACTTATATTGTTACCGATAAACTTTAAAGTCTATTGGGTGTGGCTGTGTGTCACACTAAGAGCTGCAATGATTAATCAATTAGTTGTCAACTGCTAAAATAATTGTCACCTATCTTGATAATTGATTCACCAGCTTGAGTGATTTTTTAAGGAGGAAATATGAAAATTCTCTGATGTGATTTTCTGGATTCTTTCCACCTCGGTGACAGTAAACTGAATATCTGAAAACAATTGATCGCTGCAGCCCAAGTTGCTCGTTGGACTGTGACTGGCCTCCAAAAGATTTATGGCGCCACAATGTACCCTTATATACGCAAATCTTAAAATGTGTTTTACATTGAGCTCAGAGAAACTTTTCCTCAGCAGACAAACGTCTCCAAAGTCTTACAGTTTCAAGCTCTGCACAGACATCATTCTGACCAGGAAACGAAGAACAAAGACGTGAAGTCAAATATAAGCAAACCATAATTTGGAGCGGAGAAGGAGTTGAAGCTTCATCGTTCTGCTCTGAACTTTCAGTACTTGCAGCTGCAGTGGTTTGTGAAAAATAAGCTGTGCAGAGGTAAATGTCTGCACTTGTTATTTCAACATGTCAGATAGAAATGCAGTCATTTTCAGGTTGTAACTACAGATTACAGACTTACTTTGCAGTAACTGGCAGTGACTGTAGTGTTTCAGGCCTTTAAGCCAACAATATTTGTAGCTTAGATGGTAACAAATGCTGCAAGCAGATTTAATTTCTGGTACCAGATTCTTGAATCCTTCCATACAGCAAACACCTGCTGGCTTTGTGAGTCAACTGACTGCAACAAGGTTTAAGATTATCTAAACTACTGTTAACTGATTATATGTTGATTGAAGATAACTCAGTAAAAATGTATCCAGCACACACAGCAGCTGCACTACAGCTTTACATTGCATTTACAAGCTAGATGTAGGTTTTATAAGAGTTATATAAAAACTGCTATTCTCTCAGGATCAGAACCAGGTTTCTGCTGTATAGAACCACACAGTACTGCAACCCCAATGCAACCTTGACAAGCACAAAATGCGCCGAATGCCAGTGCAGAAAAATGCAATGGCTCAGGTGGATTTATTTATTTTGTGTTCACAATGTCAACCCTGTGCACAAATTAGAGCCCAATAAAGATAAACTGCTTTAACGGCATTAATGGACCAAAGGTTGCAGATTGAGCTATCAGCACCTCTCTGTCCAGCGTGATGTCAAAACAGCAGGTCAGCTATCCGAGGACAAGACGAGAGGGGCTAACGGGCACCAAGATTAACATGCTCAATAAGTGATGACTCAGCCAGATGTCCTTTTGTCTCCTGAACACATTCCGAGCAGCCAGTGATGACAGACACACTGGAACCTGCAGAGCAACAAAACAAACCTAGCTTGTCTAGTGTGGTGCTAGCTAACACCGCTGCTGCCTGGTTAGCATTCGTTTACACTGAAGCGGCGCCTCTGTTCCTGCTGTACAACGACAGGGAGAGTAAAAGACAACTCAAGTCATTCCCCACTTAACACTTCCGACATGAAATAACCGCTCTGAAATCGGTTAACTGGTTAGCCAGCCCGCTAGCTAGTGGTTAGCCGTGAGCAGGTTAATCTGAAGCTAACTTACCTCATACTGGATGTACTGTTTTCTCCACTCCGGGGTGATGTGAGCCGAGAGATGCTCTGTGAATTTCATTTTGACACTTTGGTGGGTTTATTCTCTCCCTTTCTTTGCTGTCACTGTAACCAGAACCCGGGTGGTTCGAGCGAACAAGAGGAGGGGGGGAGGTTTTAGCCGTTCGCCAACACAGAAACTCTCATCCGAAGATTAGGCTCAAAGACACACAGATGCCCTTTTTGTCTTCGCGGTAACCTAGCTAGCTACCGGCACATATTTCAGCCGTGGGAAACACACTCGACGAAGCGGCCGTGAAGTCACATCTTAGCTGGAAGAAAACGGCTAAATTGGGTTTATTCGTTAGCGCCAGTGTCGTTGAAGCAGCGTCTGTTTAGCGACACACAGGCGGAGTGTGTTGGCGTTAGCTGGGTCTTGCTATCTTTCCCCTCTCCTCTCTCTCTCTCCGCCGTTCATCCTCCACCTCTCTCCACCTCCCGTCTCCTGCTGCCTTCAGGTGCGCTGGGAAATATCAAACACTGGGCCGGTCCGTCGGTGCGCAGGATCGTGTTGGTGGTGGTGGGTGGAACCAGGTGTGGCGATCTCCGGGAGGCGTCAACCTGCCCGGACAGCTCACACTGACTGTGTGAGGCAATGAGGCTGACTGTAATGGTAGTCATAGGTTGTGTTCAGGGTAGGAGCTGACATTATGGTAAGCCTTTATTAATCCCAAAGTAGGGAAATGTGCACCAGCAAAAGGGAGAGTGAATATGTCTAAGAAAATAAAGGAAAAATAAGCCAGACATATACATAAATACTAGCTCACAGTATTTATGTATTGCACAGATTCTTTCATAAGTATAAATACTGATAGAGACGCAGCAATGTTGTACAGACTTGTTCATACGTGGACAAATACTGACTGAATATTCTAAGATAGGACAAGCCTTTATTAACCAAATCAAGTTTATTGTCATTTTGCTGTACATAGAACAGACGTACAAACAAGATGAGAGAGCGTTTCTTCAGGATCCAATAACTTAAAGCAATTAAATAATGAAGTGTTTGCATATCCGGATCAGCAGTTCAGCATTCTGACAGCTTGTGGAACGAAGCTGTTGATCAGTCCGGAGGTTCTTCCTTTAATGCTCCGGAAACGTTTGCCTGATGGCAGCAGTTTAAACAGTTTATAAAGAGGGTGTGAGGAGTCCCTGATCCAGTATCCTGTTCCTGCAGCAGCTCTGGAAAAGTTCAGAGCTAGCTGTCTGTCCATCCACCCGGAACGATGTCGTCCCCTCCAGCATCCATCTTTCAACACTTTCCCTGAGGTTTGCACCAAAGGGATCCATAAAGTTCTATTCTATTCTTCTGTTCTATTCTAGCTGTATGGCCATCTGGGATGTTGTCATGGAGCCATGTTTCTGTAAAAGCAAACACACAGCAGCAGTCTTTCTTTTTTCTCTTTCAGTCTTAATTCCACAGTGGGTAAAACTTAGGTTTTGTTTTTGTCATTAAATGTGTAAAGAACACCTCAGATGTTCAGGTCACACACTGTATATAAAGCTATCATTTATTATAGCATTCTTTTTTGTATTTAGGTTTTTAGTGTTTATCTGACCAGGAGGCATCGTACATGATACTTTTTTGCAGAAAAAAAACAAACATAAAGCTCACAGCACACAACATGAGGATGCGTATTCAGTATGTGGATGCAGGAAATCCAGAGAAGACAAATTCTTATCTTAGACATACAGACAATGAGAAACAAAACTTCCAACAAGATGCTAATTAAATGTTAAAATTAAAAGCACATCCCATAATTTAGTCCCATCGTCTATGTCTCCATTCAGTCTGTTGATGCTGCCACAACTGCATCTGTCCATTCTTACACATCTGACACTTTAATTGCAGCATTATTATGAGAAAAACAAGAAACTGTTTTTTAAAAAATGTCCATATGAAAAATTTTATATTTTTGTAAATGATAATTTATTCTTTTACAAGAATAGGCTATAAAAGCACACTGTTCTCACTGTATTTAAATCTACAAAAACATTTTTATTTTACATGTAGCTTATGTTATTTGAAATTAAAATCTGTATATGAGTATATTCATGCCTTTTCCTCTCTGGCCTGTTTTCAGTTTGCATGTCAGTGGGGACCGTTGCCATAACGTCTCTGTATATTCCTATGACACCTAAATGCCACATATGTGACGTCGCAGCCACCTTTGGGAGAAGGTGACGTAGATGTAGATTGTGTTTTAGCAGAGGGGGGAAATTCAGGTGGAAAGTTTCCATCACATCCTCTGTGTCTCTGCGCCTCACTGGGTCAGAAGCAGCTAAGAGTCAAAAATAAACATGTATGGAGGAATGTAGCAGAGCCCAGGAAACCTACAAGCACTGCAATCCTGACAGAGATTAGAGGTTTTTATAAATGTTTTTTTTTTTGGTGCAATGTTTGGCAAGATAACAGTGAGAGACAATAAAAATGCTCTATAGGAGATGACTGTGATACCATAAGCTGCAAAGGTTCGAAACCTTTTCAAATTAAAGCCTAAAAGAGGCCTGCACACTACAAAATCAGTCTAAAAACCTAAAAGTTGAACCACAGGGAGCCAAACACTTTCTGCATTGTTCTGTGAGCTGCTGTCCATTTAAGGATTTAAAGTTTCAGACTGTACAGAACAATAACTGATGCAGTTGGTTCCAGATATCTCAGGCATGTATCATTTAACACTGGAAGCATCTTAGAAAACACATGAAGATCTACCTGCTGTCACATCACCTTGCTGTAATCACGTCAACTCATCTGGCTCATGTTATCATTCTGGTGAATATGTGTCTTCAACAAGCCGTGATGAATAGATGCACTTTGTTCTTGTTATAATGTCAAGAATAAATGCATGTTTACAAGTAGGGCCACAATAAAATCATTCACACCACTAATAATAAACCAGCAGGGATCATCTGGGCTCAGGCAAAAACATTTAAATATTCAAACCTGACTTAATTGACATATTGCTGCAGTTTGCTTTAGTAGCAAAGTCTTTGCATGAACTGTGGATTCTATAAGGACATTCAGTCATGTTCAGGAGGTTGCTAAAAGACCGACAGTGTCACCTGGTGTTTGAAATAGGAATTGCACTGAGGTTTGAATAACTAAATTATTTTACTAGTATATATCCATCCATCCATTATCTATACACCGCTTTATCCTCACTAGGGTCACTGGAGTCTATCCCAGGTGACTTAGGGTGACAGCAGGGGACACAATCCACAGAGAACCCACACTGCACGGGGAGAACATGCAAACTCCACACATAAAGATCCCAGGTGTCCTCACCAGGATGGGAACCAGCAACCTTCTAGCTGTGAAACAACGGTGCTAACCACCGCTCCACCTTGCAGCCCTGTGCAAAAACATGTTGAGGTTAATTGGTGATTCTAAATGGTCCGTAGGTGTGAATGTGAGTGTGCTTGGTTGTCTGTCTCTAAGTGTATCCCTGTGATAGACTGATGACCTGTCCAGGGTGTCTCCTGCCTTCACCCTGAGTCAGCTGGGATAGACTCCATCCCCCCGTGACCCTAATGAGGATTAAGCGGTGTATTGTTAATGAATGAATTGATTTGCAAAGTGCTTTGAAAGACAAAATTCCAAAGCTAAGGGGTCCTGATGGTGAAAGTAGGGTCACTTTTTGATTTGAGTTTTGATCGTTAGAAGGGCCTCAACTGAGGATGTGAGGCTTCAGGTTGGGACACAAACATGCCACAAACGTCTCCGCTATGGAGTTTGGGATAAAACCATGATGAGCTTTAGAAGTGATGAGTACATTTTTAAAATCAATTTTTTTAAAAAAAAAACAAACAAACAAACTAAGGAGGCCAGTGGACAGAAGTCAGAGATCAGGTGATGTCTTAAGCAGTAAGAGGCTTAAGAGCTTTTAAAACTTCTAGTCAAATTGTTTAGCAGATATATAAATTACATAACACAAACTTTATCATCATGAGGCTGATTAGTGACCACTGTCATCGGACAGAGCCATCACAATGAACACCAAACTCTGCCCATTATCTTACAGATTCCGTTTGTTTTACAGTTAACATGTAAATTAACTTTTTTCTCTGTGATTTTACAAGATGTTATCTGTAATTTAACAAATCAGGAAAAATCTATGAAATAACAGTTTAAAAGGGATTTATGTTTTTTTAAATTCTCAATATACATATTTTTGCTTTAACAGGTTTGTAATAAACGAACACCAAGTGCAGATGGCATTTCTCTGCCTGTCAGTATTAAAACTAAATTTTTTCACATATTGTTTCTGTCTGGGATCCACAGACACGCTGCAGGCTGCTGCTCCATGTATCGATCTGCTAAAATGCCTTTAAGGTCACTGTGTGAGGCTGTTGGGCCTCATACAGGTCAACCAGCGCCCACATATCACTGCTCACAGTATCTGCTCACATATTACTCACAGTGTGGACTTAACACAGCATAAGTACCAGCTGAAGGGAAGAAACAGAGGATTTTTCCTTTTCTTCATGCTCATCTACAGCTACAGCAGCACATAACACCGGTTTCAATCATCTTCTGACCATTTTGAGCGTATTTATTTGTCAAGAGTAACACTTTTTATCTATGTGTGAGTCCATCTCATTCAGTACAGTTTATTTAAAGTCCTTATGCCACTGAACTCTCAAAAGAAAACCGTGCTTTAATAGCAATACATTATATTTAATTGTTTGGGCACATTTGGAATATTAAACACCTTAATGTCCCTTTTTCTGTCACTGACTCACACACACACATCTGCTGGCAGTGGTGGAAAGTAATTAAGTACATACTTGCAAGTTGTACATATAACTGCTCTTTAAAGTACTTTACATTTTAGTAAGAAATAATAAAATCAGTACTGAAAGGTGGCTCGGTGGTTAGCACTGTTACCTCACAGCTAGAAGGTCACTGGTTTGCGTCCTGGTTAGGACACCGGGATCTTTCTGCGTGGAGTTTGCATGTTCTCCTCGTGCAGCGTGGGTTCTCTCCGGGTTCTCCAGCTTCCTCCCACACAGTCCAAAAACATGTTGAGGTTAATTGGTGATTCTAAATTGTCTGTAGGTGTGAATGTGAGTGTGCTTGGTTGTCTGTCTCTAAGTGTAGCCCTGTGATAGACTGGTGACCTGTCCAGGGTGTCCCCTGCCTTCACCCTGAGTCAGCTGGGATAGACTCCAGCCCCCCATGACCCCAGTGAGGATTAAGTGGTGTATAGATAATGGATGGTTATTAAACTCCATTACTTCTACATTACAGCAACAGTGAGCAGCTTCATTGCAAATACAGATTTGAACCTAAAACAACAGACGGTAGCTTATAAAGCATGTTGACAAAGGTTAAACTAAACGGTTACATTTTGGGGGGAGCTGTGATCACATGGGGGTTTTATTGAATGGTTTTATGAATATTTTTTAAAGAAAAATTTTATCTCGATAGTCTTTTTGTGTTTTAAATAATTTAATTATTTATTAAATATGCACTTAAGGATGGCACTTTTAATTCCATTGTTCTTATACAATAACAATAAAGACATTCTGATTCTGATTAATTTAAACACAGAAAATAAAAAAACAAAAAATAAACAGACATAGTGCTTTCAAACGTTCCTTCATCATCTCCTATACTTGTTATTAAATGACCTATAAGATCTGACTCGTGACCCTTTGGAGGAGCCAGAACCTGAGGTAGGAAACCACTGGAAACTAGATAAACATACTGTATATAAAGTAGCTGAAACAAGCTCCAGCGATGAAAATTCTGCTGATTAATACTCCAGTATTACCATTTTTCTCCAGAACAAGTACTTTTAATACTTTGAGTACACTGAGCTGATAATACAGTTGTACTTGTACTTGTGTGGGACTCTGAATGCAGAATATTTACTTGTAGTTGGAAGATTTTACATTGTTGTACATGTATGCCTATTAAAGCAAAAGTTTTCTTCTAAAAATCTTGTGGTGGTACACATATACACCCAGATGTGGCTAACATTAGTTGTAGTTGCCGTCCAGCTCCATCAGTCCACATGTTAAACAAAATAAAGTGCTGTGGTGTCTCCTCAGCCTGTTCAGGTGTTGCTGCTCAGATCTACCTGGCTGAGGATCACTGTTACCTGGCAACCACAACCACCATCCATTTGTTTCTGAGTGAAGCCTCAAGCTCATTTGCATAATTTGCACAAATGAATTTAATTTGCATATAACAGCAACTGAGGCGTGGACTGGGATCAGAAAAGCCAAGCTGGACTCACCTTTAAAGCTCAGAGGGTATTGTTATTGCACCTTCATTATATTTGAAAAACAACGAGATCTCTGAGAAGTTGAATGTGAGGTGAGTGTTGTTGCAGTGGGACACGCTGCAAATTGGGATAGTGAAGCTTTGTAATGATTATCTTAAATTAAGGAATACATAAAATCGCCCAAAATCAGTGCTTGTGCATCGCTGAACATGTATTTGATGAAGACAAAAAGTTCACATTAGTGTAATACCAAAAAAGTCTGCATAAGTGACCCTTGATCTGAGAATCCCAGTGGCATGTGAGATGACAGAGAATAAAATTGTTCAGCTTATAAAATCAAAACTTAATCAACCTAATAAAAGCCTAATAAACAAATATTCACAGTTTGATTTTAATTTATTTTGAAATGGGATGTAATTATGTATCAAAATCATTAAGAATCAATTTTTTGCTCCTTTTGTCCTGAAAAATGTAGATTTTGTTGTTGTTCCATTTTGCCAGTTACACACTGTGGAAATGAGATGCAGCTTTTAATGGGAAAAATGTTTCTGAGATAAAAGCTGTGTTAAAGAAATCAGTTTTTAAATTGGATCAAATATAATTTGTCTTGAATATGTTACCTAACATAGCCGTGTTTTAGCTTCCTTACTTTAGAATTATAACCACAACACTATCAGCTCGAACCAGCTATTTGTCGCTATTTTACATTTTCTCCTAACTTGTATAATTGTTGAAATATTTTAAAGTGACTGAATAAATATGCCTCTCTGGTGGTCACTGTCAAAGTTGTTTTGACGGCCATGTTTCACCTGCGTGTCACATGAATATTTCAGCTGTGTTGTTGTAATTTTATTGTAGAATTAGTTGAAGACATTAAAATGTTGACATTACTGATCTTCTTTCATTTCTCTTTTTTTTTTTACAGCAAACATTTAGGGTGTCTCATTTTGCCAGTAGCGTCTAATAAAAAAAAAAGAGTTCTCAAGACATTTTGTGTTTAGAGGGAATCATCAGTTCTGTGTTGGATTATTCTTCATTTTGTCTTCTGTATATTGTAGCAAGATAGTTAAAGATTAAAGAATTCTATCAAGTTTGGGTGCTGAGAATGATTCCCTACATTTTAAGAAAGTGTCCCGTTTTACAGACACTCACTATAACCATCCCAGTGGCATGTTTGAACCGTTTTCAACTCGCAGTCCATATCTGTTAGTCAAATGTTGAGCTGTTCAGGTGCAGCACATTGGTCTCTCCATATTACGTCTGATGGCTGTAAAGATGCAGCATTGTTCTGCTTCATTTCTGTTCCTTCAAAATTGGCAGAGTTGTAGCTGGAAGTCTACTATAAGACTTACTCGAATTTGATCAGGTGGAAATAAAAATGTCAATTTTGTTGCTCCAAATCGTACAGTGTGTAGAGAAATCTGGCCTAAAGGTCAGTGAAGGCGGTGGACAGGCAGACTCAGCAGACTTCTTGAGTGCAAAGGAGGTGAAGATTTTATTTTACAGTCCATTCACTCAAAGTAACAAAACAACACAAGAAAACAATAATTTCAACACATCATACCTCCTTAACCACAGGGACCTATTCTAGCAATAGCACATCATCTGTCCTTACAGGAAGCCAACTCTCAGCTCCTTATATATGGCGCTCAATTCACACCGTCACCACTTCGGCGCTACCATCACACAGCACGGTGAGCTGCTCCAGAACCTCGATGCAAACAAAACCACAAACAACATCACCGTACAACTACAAGCCCGCTGGCGTTTCTAATTACCCCCATAGGGGCTAAACATTAGAAATCTCTACTGAATGGTGCATTTCAATACAAGAGAAACATTCATAAAGAAAGAAGAAAACCCTCCACTTGGTTCGGCCCAGTGATGTCACTGTGACACCAGGAAGTGCTGGGCGGCCTCCTCCAGACAAAGGAACAAGTGAAGGTAAGTATGAACGAAGGATCAAACTATAAAACCACATTTAACCTGTAGCTTAATAGAAGATAACTGAAGCTAATGAAAAGCTGTGTTTACTTTAATTCATCCATACGATGGATGTAAATGTGACATAATATGAACACAAATGAGCCCGGGGTAGCATGTGCTGCAATGTTGCACTAGCAGGGGTAAATTAAAACAAAATACACATAAAGAGAACAGCAATGTGTAGATTGAAAGTGGCAAGGGACAAGAAATATTCTCAAGAAATCACCCACTTTGATTGGCTGATGATTGACAGAGACTCAAAGTGTCTTTAATCCAAAGAGGCATCCATCCATCTATCATCTATACACAGCTTAATCCTCACTAGGGCCACTGAGGGGCTGGAACCAATCAAGCACACTCACATTCCCACCTATGGATAATTTAGAATCATCAATTGACCTCAACATGTTTTTGGACTGTGGGAGGAAGCTGGAGAACCCTGAGAGAACCCACGCTGTACAGGGAGAACATGCAAACTCCACACAGAAAGATCCTGGGTGTCCTCACCGGGAGGCGAACCGGTGACCTTCTTGCTGCGAGGCAACGATACTAACCAGCGAGCCACTGTGCAGCCCTCCAAAGAGCCAAAGATTGTTAAATTCTGAAGCTGTTACTGACTGAATTCTACTTTGTGTACATTACAGGCAGGATTTGAACCAAATAGCCTGGAGTGTATTTAAACACGTCCTCAATAACATTCATCACATGACCATGATGATTGATTAGCTTTATGTTGGAGTCGATGGCTACCAAAGGTCACATAATGCCCGTGTCTATGTGATGTAAGTCAACAGAAGGTCGGCCAGACTGTAGGGACGCAGTGCTCATGTCAGCTGATGTTTTTGAAATCTTTGATGCAGAGTTTATAAACTGATTCCACTCATGAAATGTGGTTTTCAGAGGAGAAATCTCTTATTTCCTTTATTTTGATGAATCCTGTAGAACACATATGTCATATGGATTTACCTGATATAATATAACATAATATATTGTTATAATAACACAGCAAAGTGCCAACACAGGGCTCCAGACTGAGACCAACATGTTCTCATATGTGACCATTTATGAGTACGTGTGAGCTGAAGTTCCACGTGGTCGCATTGTGAGAGTGAACGATGATCATCAGGCTGATCGGGTTCCTTCTGTCAGCACAGGTAGCTGCTGCTCCAGTTATTGTGGTTGGAAATAGTCAGATTTCTTCCACATTGACTCAGTCTCTCTCTGCTACTTCTCTACTTTTAGATAAAGGCATGCACAATAGTTGTACATATAATGAATAACAATCAAATGCAGGGACAATTATCTAACAATATGTTAAGGAGTTGTTACATTTATACAGTCTTACAGTTACAGCTGGCCCTTTGAGGGCAAACATAATGCTTATGTGGCCCAGGATGAAAATGAGTTTGACACGCCTGCTCTAGAACCTCCACATCTCCACTTATTCACAGGAAGGATCAACCTCTAACTGGAGCGCTGCCATTAAACGTACTCTCCTGCTTTTCATTGTGGACGCTTGATTAGTTTTTCTGTTCCCATTTTGAAACCAAATGTAATATATCTAAAAATGTGATGAGATAATTGCCCTGAAAGCTTGTTTTTCCAATTATTTCTGTAAAAAGAGAGGGAAGTATGATCTCGCATCTGAAAAGTACAGGTGCCTGCTGCTGCTGCTGCTGCTGCTGCTTTGTGGTTTTCTTACGTAACATGTGATTCAAAAATGTTTTCTGGCTGATTCTGAGGGATTAAAATTGTGCCTCGACTCAAAATAAATCTGAGCGTGTCACTGGATCAATAGAGCGAAAAACAATGTCAGATTATATAATCTGTGTGAGTGTGTGTGCATGGATGGAGCTGAGTGGGTGTGTGTAGATGAGCATCAAACAAAACTGTAAACAGGATTATTTTGGAACAGAGCCTTTATGAAATACTGAGACACGACTCGCTGCCTGTAAAAGGAGAGAAAAAAAAAAAAAAGACAAGGTGCAGAGAAGCAGCAGGACTGAATGTGGAGCGATCATTACTGCATTACTGAGGATTAGCAGGCAGCCAGGCTCAGATTAGACTGGTTTGCCTTTTATAACGAGGCTGCCCGAGCTGTTTACACGTAAACAAACTGGTGTCTGAGGTTTAAAACAGGCAGTAAACAAGGTTTCAGAGGAGCAACGTTAGAACTGGAAACCAGCTCATTTAGTGTTTCTGCTGCTTGCAACAGAACCTGCAGATCCTTGTTTGCTTCAGGTTGACAAAGGTGCCACCAGCTGCAGAAATGTCAGTTTCTCTAAAACAACAAATTAACATCCAAATTCCAGGTTATGTGATATTTCACTGTTCAGCCCATATGCTGCCCTCATACAGCAGGTCAATAACAGTCCCGTGATTCTGTAATGTGGATAAAAAAATGAAAATGGTGGAATATTGTAAAACAGTAAAAACAGTGAAAATAAATATCCATAACATCATTCTATTTTAGTGGATTTAAATACCAAAAAACAGTATAATTTTAAAGCCTCATGTTGTAAAAGAGGCGATTACAGGTTTTTGATGTGGACATTGTGTACAGTTTTTGTTTAAAATGAAATGCTATAAATGAAGATTTTTCTTTATCTGAAGCATTTTAAAGAAAATCCCTGAAATAATAGAGAAGATTTCCCTTTTTTGATTCCTCAATACTGTAACATTCAAAAACTGTAAGACAGTGAAAACAGCAATTATCTGGAAAATATTTTGCTGATTTAAATACTGTGTAATTTTACTGCCAAGTGTTGTCAGAGAACAAATGGCAATGTAAAAAGAACGCTTTTCATGTTATTTACAGTTTTGGTTTATTTTGAGGGGAGCTAACTTGGATATAATTACTTTATTTAAAAAAAATAAAATAAAATTAACATCTGTAATTTAACAAAACTAGAAAATCTATAAAATAACTGCAAAAAACATTTAAAAACTGTTGAAAATGTTATTTTTTACAATGTATATGTTATATACGGTACATTGCAATAGCATAAGGCTTTAAATCTAAAAAGATTCATGGCATTATTTCTATATAGCACCATGAACAGTTTTTATTTACCCAAAGAGTTCCAGCAGAGAGCAAAAACTAAATCAAATTAGTATTTGGTGGAGGAGCTCTTTGCCTTTTGAACAGCTCCAGTTCAGCAGTGAAAAATGTCATGTACATTTGATTTATGGCCACACCACTGTGGCAAGAAGGTCGCTGGTTCGCGTCCCGGTGGGGGCACCAGGATCTTTCTGTGTGGAGTTTGCATGTTCTCCCCGTGCAGTGTGGGTTCTCTCCGGGTTCTCCGGCTTCCTCCCACACAGTCCAAAAACATCCATCCATCCATTTTCTATACACCGCTTAATCCTCATTAGGGTCGCGGGGGGGCTGGAGTCTATCCCAGCCGACTTAGGGCGAAGGCAGGGGACACCCTGGACAAGTCGCCAGTCTATCACAGGGCCACACCTAGAGACAGACAACCAAGCACACTCACACCTACGGACAATTTAGAATCACCAATTAACCTCAACATGTTTTTGGACTGTGTGGGAGGAAGCCGGAGAACCTGGAGAGAACCCACGCTGCACGGGGAGAACATGCAAACTCCACGCAGAAAGATTCCGGTGCCCCCACCGGGACGCGAACCGGCAACCTTCTTGCTGCGAGGCAACAGTGCTACCAACTGCGCCACCTTGCAGCCCAGTCCAAAAACATGTTGAGGTTAATTGGTGATTCTAAATTGTCCGTAGGTGTGAATGTGAGTGTGCTTGGTTGTCTGTCTCTAAGTGTAGCCCTGTGATAGACTGGTTACCTGTCCAGGGTGTCCCCTGCCTTCACCCTGAATCAGCTGGGATAGACTCCAGCCCCCCATGACCCTAGTGAGGATTAAGCGGTGTATAGATAATGGATAGATGGATGTACAGTTGATGACTGTCAGGCTCATGGGTGGAGTTGGTGGAGCCTTCAGACAGTCTGATGAACTGACATGGCGACAACAACAAACTGATGAGCAGAGATCTTCCATAACACAAGCAATGACTATATTAACAAACACAGACAACTAGATGCTGGTGTTGTGCCACAAATAAGAAGCTGCAGGAGTCTGTGTTGGTGATGTGGCAGCATGAACATTAACTTGCTACAACATGAGTTCGCCCCTCAGCAAGCTGGAATATGCATTCATTTGGTGATCCATGTGCTGCTGCAGTAGAAACACACAGAACGGCCAGTTTCAGGATGATGTAGATCAGTGGTTCTCAAACTGTTTAAGCCACGACCCCCAAGATAACATAAGTTTGTGTTTGTGACCCCCCAGTTTCAATTTTTGAATATATCATGAGTAATAACGTTGTTGTTCATGCATTAATGTGTTAAACATTAATGTAATTCCACAGATTAATCTCTTTACATTAACACGTTGACTTTCTTTTAAATGAATGAATGAATTGAACTTATTTTGAAAGGGAAAAAATAAATAAAAACAAAAGAAAATAACTTAAAAAAGCGCAAAAAAGAACAATAATATCTAAAAATGAAATCATAACAATAACAAGTTAAAAAAAGGAGTGGGAAGAAGTATACACTTTTCATTTTGACAGCACTAATACACATTTATGTGATAAATGTAGGCTTTATTTTTTTTATTTATCTATTTTTTTTAACAATGATCTAGCGACCCCCTGAAATTATCTTGGGACCCCCATGAGGGTCCCGACCCCCAGTTTGAGAACGACTGATGTAGATGGCCTTATTGGATAGAATTATATACAAATTAATCCTTTTCACCCTGAAGGCTCCTGCATCACGACTACATCAGTGTCTGCTAATAAAACAACAACCTGCTGCCAAGTTTTTGCAGAGCGAGGCACATCCAGTGAAGAGCCGATCTGGTGCTACTGGGATTAAAATGGATGCAGCATTGTTGTGTTCTGCACTGCATTTGGTTGAGTCGCTTTAGAGAGTTTCAGGGAACAACAGCAGAGTGGTAGAGTGTTGGAAATATTAGCCTGTTTGCACGATAAGAGGCTGTAAGTTAAGCTCCAGCTCTCTGGAACTTTACTGTTCTCGAGCTGAGAGTTTTAGTTTCAGCTGCACTTTGTGGAAGAAGCCAGTGTCTCGTCCATTTTAGTCACCGACTCTGTCTGTCAGTCACTCTCTAATTCACAGCTTTGATTTGGCAGAAGCAAAAATATCAATTTCTGCTGCAGCTTTTTTTAAAAAAATCTCTTTCCGGCCTGCTGATGGAGACAGAGAGAAAATTGTGAAAAGTGTTTCTGATCCACAGAGTACAGGATGTTCAGTTTGGCCTCTCAGTTGTGGAGCTGTTACTGACTGAATGTTGAAACAGACTGGGGCTGAGAAGTGAGGTGAATGTTCACCTCTGATCAGCTTAATGCAAAAATAATAAATGATCATTTATTTGTTGATAAGATTGTAAATTAAAAAAAAGGATCTGCACAGAATCTAGTGTGTGGCATAAGAACAGAGAGATTGATAAATACTTTATTGATCATTAGTAGGAACATTTGTTCTAACACAAAATAAATATTCACAGAAGTAATAAATTGTACGGAAGTCTTAAGGTGAGCTAAAAAAAAATATCCAACAAGTGATGTGCAAAATACACAGTATAGAAAGTATGCAGTGTGCCAAAATGTAGAAAAGCTATCAAGTAAAAATGTATATAATATGCAAAAAATATTGATATCTTATAGCATATCTAAAATCTCAATATGACAAATATAAAAATAGATAATATTAAAAAATATGTTTTAAAAAATCCCCCAAAAAGGCCAAAAATATATAACATATTAATATAAAAAAAGACTAAAACAAAAATGCTCCATTAAACTTTACTGAAGTTGAGTAAATGTTTTCAGTTATTTTCCACCATCTGCCAAAGAAACTGTGTTTGTTATTTATTGTGGATTAATTTTGTCCGTCGAGAATATTAGCAAACTACACTTGAACATACAAGATAAAAACACATCTGGTATCATTTTTTAATACTAAATTAAAATTTAATACTGAAAAAAATTTCAGCAAAGCAAAACATCACCACTGCAATATTTTACCACAAACTGTCTTTTAATCAGGTAGGAAGACAAACATCACAGAAAAATGTACAGTTGTTATGAATATTATTATAATTCACACATACAGTGGTGCTTGTTGTGAGCCACAACATCTTACTGATCATCACAAGCAGAGAAAACATCCTCCATAACCTGTTATTTTACTAAATGTTCTCAGCAAAGACAAGCACATGAACAGAGAAGTTGTGCAGCAGCTTCAGCACTAAACTCCGGAGCAGCGAGGCTCCTCTCTTGGCATTCACCGCGTGCCTTAATTGACTGATTTTAAATCAAGGTCCACTGTGAACACTGAGAGAGGCAGCCGAGAGGCAGCGACGGTAACCTTGAGGTGGAGAGAGCCGAGGTTAAACCTGCTTCACACCTTTTGTGCGTCTTAAGTGCATCAAGTGTTTCTCCCTTAAACATGCAGCAGCAGTGTTGCATCTGTTTGTGATGCACCCGCCACAGCTGCCTCTTTACATTTAACACCACATTTAACATTTTTATTTGTTGGGATTCCTCTAAAACTCTCTCCCTTGCTGACAACATTTAAAGGTCACACATTCACCTGCTGGTTATCATCCTTCTGCTGCATCATTTAAGGCAACTTCCCCACTTTGGAGACCTGACAGCTTCAACTCACAGCCTGAAGGAGTGAAAAAAACAGACAGCAACACTCATCATATTCCATCTTTCTTTCTCATGACATGTCAAGGACACATCCAGCAGGCAGCCATTACAGAGAGGAGCCTGGGCTGCGGGGCTCTAAATGAGGCTAAGACCAGATTTGATGGGAGCCTCATCAGAGTGTAAACAGATGGATGGGAATCACTTTAAAACGCTGATGGAGAGATTTTTACGCACCGAATTGTGGAAAAAAAAGGGCGTTTTATGTTGGAATCCATTGTGCCAAATGGTGACACAGGGTTATTTCCTTTAAGAAAAACTGCATGTTAAATGATATGAGCTATTCACAATGATAATATTTGAATACATTGATATAATGGTGGATTAAATCACATAAGTACGCACCCTGAAGGCTACAAACACACCACATTATCCCTGCTAGAATATTATAATGAAAAAAAATGACATAAAATCATAATAAGCTCGCAACGAATTCAGTATTTACGCACGCACATACACAGAAAATGCCCTGGAATCTAACACAGGAGGGATTTTTCTCGACATTAAACGCTTATTCCAGTATGTAGGCCCCTGCAACGTTAGCCTTTAAGCTCCACCAAGGCCTGAACCACCGCATTCTGCCAAACAATAAAACACCAAATATGCATTTCGACACAAAAGAGCTGCGATGTATGCGTAAATACACGTAGAAACAGTCGCACACTCGTTAGAAAGAAGCCATTTGATGCAGTCTTACATGATTTTTACGCACAAAAAAAGGGGCAGCCTGTGCGAAAAGCTGCCGCTGCTTCAAATACCAGGAATGATTTGCTTAAATATGAAGAGCGTCGATATCTGCAGTGAAACACGGAGCTGCTCGGTCTCCTTGTCGCATTATCTCCTCCAGGATCCATCCCAGCCTCCTCCTCCTCCTCCTCCTCTGCTCTCCACATCCTTTTTCATGCAGGACTGAAAATAAAATAAATAAAATTCTAATTTGAAAAAAATAAATTAAAAAAAATGCAGTTTAAAGGAGAAAAAAAAATCCGTGTGGATGAAGGCGCGGTGTCTCCTCTTCTTCTTCTTCTTCTTCTTCTTCTTCTTCGCTCCCCGGATGCTGACAAACGATGTCGGTTAATTGGTTTTAATATTCGAGACGGATTTTTTTGTTAAATGAAATCAAAGTGTTTGGATTCATCCTCCCGGACGGTGCGGACGGACGGGCGGTGCGGATTTTACGCACAGACACGGCTTCCAGCGGCCGGTGGCGGGGTGACGTCACCATGCAGACAGATGCTCTCCCCCCCTCCTCCTCCTCACCCCTCCTCCCCTCCCCCAGCTTTGCCCTTGAGACCGAACCTCCCGCACAGCTGATGCTGCCATTTGGGTCTGTCACTTTGCCTCCACATTATTCAGCGGTTTGCTTTTGAAAAGAGAAGAGAGCGTTTTAAAAAAAAATGTATTTCTTATGATCATTGTTCTGTCAGAACGACGCAGCAGCAGCGTCTTCTAATGCAACATGGCACGTTTGGATTTAAGGATTCAGGCAACAACGACACAAATGAGCACACTGTAAAAAAAAAAAAAATAAATAAATCAAATAAGAAAAAATCTGTTTAAAAAATGGTGAAATGCTGTGAAGATCAAAAACTGTAAATTACTATTTAAAAAAAAAAAAAAAAAGCAAATATACAGATTTTAAAAATGTGAACACTGTGTACTTTTATAACTGTCAACATGTAAACAAATAATTGGACTAAACAGTGCGGGATGGTGGAGCAGTGGTTGGCCCTGTCGCCTCACAGCTGGAAGGTCCTGAGTTTGAATCTTGGCTAAATTCTCATACACAGATGTGCTCTCATTTTTTATTTTTTATTTTTTTAAATTTGCCTTTTTGTTCGACTGTGATTGAGCACAACCTGCAGGAAACAGCAGCTCAAGGCCTTCTGAAACTGAAGAAGAGCCCAAAGAGGATGTTGCTTTATTCTGAAAGGTCCACAAAATGAGAAGCATATACTATATGGTATGGTCTGCACTTATGTAGCGCTTTTATCCAAAGTGCTTTACAGTGTGTTTCTCATTCACCCATTCACACACACATTCATACACCAATGGCCACAGAGCTGCCATCCAAGGTGCTGCCTGCCATTGGGAGCAACTTCAGGTTCACTGTCTTGCCCAAGGACACTTCGACTGTGGAGGGGCCGGGGATCAAACCGCCAACCTTGGAGGACAACCCGCTCTACCAGCTGAGCCACAACTGCCCCTGCTTCACCATACTGTTTTCCTTCTCTCAATTAACAGCAAACATCTAAAAAAATATATAATATAATATATAAAATAGTGACACTTTACAGTGATCTGTGTACGTTTGCGGTCACACTTTGTGAAACAGCAAATTACTATTTATATATCTGGTGATGTGGACATTATGCACAGTTTTGGCCTGTTCTTGTTTTATTTTCTGTTAGTTTTTGTTTTTACAGTCAACATGTAAATTGTTCCTTTTTTCTGCTATTTGACTGAATATTATGAGTAATTTAGCAAAACAGAGAAAATCTATAACATTAAATAACAATAAATATCTGTACAATAATTATATTTTGAGCCCATTCAAATACATTTAAACTGCAATTCTATGGTAAAACAATTCATCACTATTTGCAAAAATACAGCATTTTGATGTGGACTTTATGTATAATGTTGGCATTTGTTATTTTCTTATTTTACAGTCAGTATACTAATACGTTTTACTGCTACTTTACTGAATATTATCTTTAACGTAATAATACAGGGAAATGCTCATCAATAGTTTCATCAATATCGTCATCATCATGATCCATCCTCGGACTTAAAAAACAAAACAGGAAGTCTAGAAGTGGCCAAATTAACACTTTGGTAAATTCTTAAAAAGAAGTCACATGATGTGAGCTGAGCAGCACACAAAGGCCTGAAGGACCTCAGAAGAAAACTGGATGGTGACAGAGTTGTGTCTTTGGAGAAGAAAAAAAAACCTCTTTACAACATTCGGTCGAGTCAAGAACATTCTCCAGGAGGTAGAAATGTCATTGTCAGTCTGCGGTCAAGAGACGCCCTCATGAAT
>NW_007579208.1:124202-175581 GCF_000690725.1 Stegastes partitus
TAAATACTGAGAGTTCAGCTCAAGACACTAAACAGAAAGGCCAGATTAGGTTACTATGAGAAAATATGTTGAAACAATAGACCTGCAACGTTCTGGAACAAGACTCCTTCAAAAGATGGGAAACTTTTAGCGTAATGATTAGAGGAGACGAGTACAAAGAAGGAAATGAAGGACTCATAATCCCAACAGCACATCATCAATGGACAGGGTGGAGGCAGTGTGATGGTGTGGACATGCATGTGTGTCAACGGAACTGGGTCACTGGGCTTTATTGATGGTGTGTCTGTTGTTAGAAGCAGCAGGATGAATTCTGAAGAGTTTTACTTTCTGATCATTCATCCATCCATCCATCCATCCATCCATCCATCCATCCATTATCTATCCATTATCTTAATCCTCACTAGGGTCACGGGGGGCTGGAGCCTATCCCAGCTGACTCAGGGTGAAGGCAGGGGACACCCTGGACAGGTCACCAGTCTATCACATTAAAATACAACAAAACTGACAGGATGGTGCTTCACAGTACAGATGGACAATGTTAGAAGACATATCGTGAAAGCAACCCAAAAGCACGTTAATGCAAAGAAATGTTGAAATGCAAAAATGTTTTTAAATGGCAAAGTCATCTGAAGTCAATCCAACTGAGCTGCTTTTCACTCACTGATGACAAAACCGATGGCAGAAAAACCTGCTGACATCTAAAGACAGGAAACCCAGCATTTGGTCGATGGGTTCCAGACTGTACTCAGGCACTGACTGCAAAGGATTTATACATCCAAGTGAGAAATTATCTCTGTATTTCTACATATGTTTGTCTAATTACATTTGAGCCTGTGAAAATAGAGGAACTACCTGGAAAAGAATATTTCACAAACTGTTTTTAACTGTAATTTTTGGAGCAATTTACTGGTATTTTACAGATTTTGACTGTTTTGTTAAATTACAGATAATACATAATAAAGTCACAGAAAGAAAATATTCATTTACATGTTAAGTGTAAAAAAATACCAACAAAAACAGGCCAAACCTATACATAATGTCCACGCTAATCGTGGGTATTTTTACAAATAGTAATTTGTTCTTGTACAGTGTTTACCTTGAAAATTACACTATTTTTTACTGTATTTAAATCAGCAACGAGATACAGATATTTGTTGTTATTTTAAAAAAACAAATTATATGAAAGGATATTTTTTTTAAATGGGGGGAAAAAAACAGACCAAACTATGCATAATGTAATTTGTATTTGTACAAATAGGAATTTGCTCTTTTTCTATGTGTGAAAATATAATATACTGTTTTATTGTATTTAAATCAGCTAATGAATGTATTTTTTATACAGATATTTGCTGTTGTTTTCCACTGTTTTTTTGCATATTTATTCTGGCAAATTTTAGTTATTTATTTTTATCGATCAAACTCTTGTGCAGCAACTCAACCACTGTTTTATTGCAGTAAAGAAAAACAGAGAGCAGTAACTCTAATGACAACATCATGTTTTACGTTTGGAAAAACTTTGCCTAAAATAAAATTGCAGCAATGCTTGTCTGAGAGGAATCAAATGATTTAAGCATATGTAATGTAAACCTGTGGCATGATTTTTATTTGCTAACTTTATTTGGATAAACCTAATTCAACTGCAGTAAGTACTTTAAGTTGATCCAACAGTTTTCTGTTTTTATTGGACCCTTATTTATCCCAAAATGACTTGGTCTGAGACTAGGATTTGCATCATAAATCATGAAACTGAGAATCACCGTGGCCACATGTGAGCGATATTTTGTTTTTTAAAGAAATAGTTTTCTGGCTCCGTTTGCTATTCGGTGAGACAATTGTCGTATCATCTCGTATTGACCTCGGTTGTATTGAAGTGTCATCAGAAATCTGGGTCTGAATTTGGACAAATGAAACCAAAACTAAGCCTCTATTGATGCCATCGCTGATCCTGTGCTAGTTTTGGTTTTAGCTGAGACAAAGATGCTTTATTAATGAGACTGAAGATCTAATGATCGACATTACAACTCAGGTCAGAGTCACTGGGTCTTTACACCTGTTCATTTCTCCAACATCCCACCACATGTACAATAAGAACAGACTGTTCACTTATTGTCTGATAAATCTCAGACCTTGACATGCAGCCTGGTATAAGATAATGAACATTATTTGTTTCATGAGTAAGTTTTTTCTTTTTCTCTTCCACAGCAGGTCAGACTGAACAGAAGCCAGCCTCTCTGGGGTAAAACGTCTTGTTCAAAGATTCAGTCTCTGAGTGCTATTTTCCTCAAGAACAAAGGAAATTTGGACTATTCTTGATATGACATTTAGCTGTGACTTGTCAGCGTGACTTCCCAGTAACACTGTGTAATGATCGCAAGATTGCTTCCACACTTGTTCCTCTTCTCGTTGTGCACGGTGACTGCGTGCGTCGTCGTCCTTCCACTCTGGAAGGAGTTTTGCCAGATCCCGTGAAAGAAAATGATTTCCTATAAGAGGACGTTTCAGCTAGAAATTGCTTTGAGAACTGATCTATTCAGCCGTCTGAGGGTGAAAGCAGCCTTTGAGAGCTGCGATGCTTCACGAAATGAGAGAACTGCTGCATGAACTGGGAGTCAGTCCAGCACTGAGATGATGGAGGAGTTTCTTTGATTGGTGTCACGGTGATAAAGCCATCATTTAAACATTACTGGCTTCCTTTTCGTGCAGCAGGTAGATGCTCTTAGCTCTCCGGTCAAACTTGTTTTACGTCATGTTCTCCCTGAATGGAATCAGGAATAAGTGGTGGTTTTGGCAGCGTGGTCGGAGAGGAGCAGATTGGAAAGTTCAATGACACTTCATGTGCCACCACTCTGACGTGTTACATCAGAACACATTCATCAGATGGAGGATGGAGCAGTGATTCTGACCACATGCGGTTATCTTTCCACATGTCCTGTCTATTCATCTTTAGACTGCTTGCATAGTTTCCCTCTTCAGCTCTTCCTCCTCATCTGCTGAACCTCTCAGGACTCAGTATTTCAGTAACATCTGACTGTCGGCTCGCTGTGTCTGTTGATCTTTAGGTCTGCATGTCAGGATGAAAAGACACTTTAGAGGTAGAAACATTGAACATTATACACCTACCCAACAGTTAGTCAGAACTGAGGAAGCCTCTCAGATGATGGCCATGACCTCGATGACTGAGAATATAAAAATTGAGATTTTACTTTAAAAACATACAGAGGCATTACAAATTAAAGGAAAATCCAACATAAAGTGTGTTGGTAAGGTTTTGTTCCACCACATCCCTTCACAACTGCTTCAGGACACCTTGGCGTTGGTTCTCCAGCTCTACTTGAGGCACTAACATCATTCTACTAAAACACTTGGTGTTTTGATGATGCTGGTGAAGAGCACCGTCTGATATACTGGTCCAAAATCTCCCATAGGTGTTCAGTGGGGGTGAGATCTGGTGACTGTGAAGGCCATAACATCAGATTCACACTATTTTTATATTCATTCAGTGACCCCTTGTATCCCATGGATGGTCGCATCATCATCCTAGAAGAGACTAGTCTCATCAACATAGAAATGTTTCGTCAAAGGATGAAGGTCACCACTCAGAACAACTTTGTATTGATTTAGAATGACCCTTCTCTATAACAAGCAGACCAAACCACACCAGCAAAATGCCCCCAACAGCATAACGGAGCCACTGGATCACCTCATTGTGGGGTCAAGAGGTCATGTTTTCCTTTATTTTGTCACCTGTCTGTATAATAGGCACATAAAACACAATGTTAATAATGAAACTAGTTGTTCCCAATCTTTTCTGCTTTGGATCTTTGTTTTTAGTTTCAGATGTTGTCACGTGTTTCATTCAATAACAGTTTGAGACACCGAAAGTAAAGGTAGTACAAGTGGTACAACAATACCCACAAGTAATGAAATGTAAAACAATGAGAGGAAAATTTTGTTTTGTGTTATTTTGACCTCCATTAAAAACTACACCAGCATCAGCATTGTAATTCTAGAACACTGCTGGAATTATTCCACACATGCTTCTTGCCTGGTCTTTGGAAAAACCTTGAATACATTTTTTTTTTTTTTTTTAAACTAAACAAAACAAAAAACATTGGTCTACAAGACAGAAACACAAGGCAGGTAATTATGCAGGCCAAGTATTAATACCCAAAGTATTAATGTGATTTAATCTCACCAAAAAAGAAATATAAGCTTTGTTGGGATTGTCGCCCACTTTCAATGATTGGTAATCCAGTCCAAGTCCCTCTAAACTAGTGGCTCTTTAACGTTACATTATGGACAATGATAAGTGGAGCAGCTAGCTGAATTTTAGTGAAATAAGGTCCAGCACTGTTGCATGTTCAGACTCTTATTGACTTATTTCCATAAATTAATTATTTAGTTTCACTCCATATTTTGTTAAATTCAGAGATAATCTATCAGTGATCAATTCTGATATTAATCAAACAAGTCTTACATGCAGTCGGTTCTGACTCACAGGCAAACACAACTCAGCAGATACAGCAGGTATAATGTGACTGAACACAAGGGGGCAGTCTGTCATTGGAGGACCAACCTTCATGTCGCCTCTCGTGCTGTAAAAGAACCTTCAATAGTGTTACAACCATAGATTCTATCATAAAGTCTATCCAAAGTTATAACTTGCCTCTGCATTTGAAAATGAATAAATGCTCAATTTGGTAATCCAGTGATGAAAATGACATTTGGAACAGGATTTACTACAATGTCCAGACAATGTTTTATTTGCTGTTAACCAGTTTGTGCTCCAGCATTGAAATGCTTTGATGAAAAGCCATCATCAGGACCAACATGTCTTTTGTTTTACATTGTGTTTGCGTTGATGCCAATGGTGCAGGCGTCCTCAGCCGTGACCCTGCTCCTTCCCTCCCTTCCTGCTGGTAATCTGACGTCTAATAGGCTAACTAGAGCAGATGAAGCTAAGACCAGGAATAGGACGACATCCCATAGATGAAGATCTGTGTGTGGCTGTGGCTGTCTGAGTTAGAGGTTAGACACGATGCGAGGTCAACATTACCACAGTGATATTATACTAAACCAATCCAGTATCTGCTGAAGACACAGACACTTACATTTTACTCTGTATAGTTGCTCCAAATAGATGGAAAGTTTTAACATCCAAGTTTATCTGTGTGACAAATAAAATGGCATCCAAGCTATTTCAATCCAACACTGATGAGTTGGATTTCCATCTGAGCAACTGAAGGAGCTGCTCAGATGGCAAGTTCTTGAAAAAAGTTGCACAGATAATTTCTCAAGAGCCAAAATAAAATGAATGAAACAAACATACAGTGTATTATTATGTGTTTTGGTCCTTTGGAAGCCCTCTAACTGTTTCTTTTGACTCCGCCATAAACACCATTAGGCTCAAATAAGTCGTCTTTCCTGCTCTTTCCCTTCTGCTGACATGGTGCGACTGCATTGCTATACTAACATACTCATGGTGATAGCGCTGACATGTTAGGCAGGTTTGATGTTCACTAGGTTCACTCAGTTAAGTGTGTTGACGTGATAATATTTACTAATTAGCACACAACACAAAAGTCATGTGAGCCAGAGTAGAAGTCATAGTATTGGGTCATAAACTAAAGTATTGTTTACTGAACTGCTAATTTAATATTTTGTCAGATATTTCACTGAAAACCATAAATCTCATGGTAGTGAGTAGGATTCATGTTCTGGGGACCATAAACATGTGTATGAGTATTTGATAGAATAAGTGGAACTCTGTCCTGCTGGTGGGGGAATACATTTTGAGTGTATTCTATAAAAACTACAGTGCAGCTTATTGTGACTCCTGCTTACATTTTACAGGTTGTGGTCGTTATAGCAGGTGTAATAGTGGAGGTCAGGTGATGTAGTTAATAGCCACAAAATTCACGTTTGGGAGGAGGTTGGGGTGGATGGATGGAACCGAAAAACAGCGATTGATCAATTTTAACAGTGGAGACGACTGTTTATTTTATGTTTCAAATCAGTTTCTTTTCACCATTATTACTGTTTACACATTAGCCTTGCTACACATAACTATCAGTCTGCTATAGGGGGGGGGTCTTGTTTGCTTCTTTAAGCCAATCACAGTCATCCTGGGCAACCAACCACCATTTATATTTATGCCCAGAAAACAAAAATCTGCCATTCAGAGGTGTATTATGGTGGCTGTCAGGATTTAAATTACACGTAGAGATCTGAGGAGAAGTGAACACTATAGTCCTCGACTTTTGAAATTCAGTGTTTAGGTTCCTACTCTCAGGTTGTTGTTTCCAGTCGCTGTGGGAATTTAGAAAATGGTAAGACACAGAAAATGGAAGGTGAGGAGAAAAGCACCTGAAATGAGCAACCATCAGGTTCATACCTGAGTCAGACTACCTGAAGCCTGCCCATATGATTTCACTTCTAACTTAATTCAACAGAGACAAGAAACTACTAATGTTGTCTGTGAAGATTCTCAGTCATCCAGCTCATGGTTATTCTGGTAGATTAATCGTAGCAACTGGACTTGCTTGAGTTCCTTGAAGACATTTCACCTCTCATCCAAGAGGCTTCATCAGTTCTGACTGACTAGTTGGGAGTTCCAGATACTTATATCCTTAAGGAGCCATATATAGAGTGGAAGTCCACCAAAGTGGTGGACTGACTGACCAACAGCTAAACTGATGTTTGTCCCAGGAACCATGTACAGTGCAACCACTAAGCCTGGAAATATTTAGTTGTCTAGTTTCAGTACTGAAGACTATGAAATTAATGTCATACATCCAGGCAGCCAAATGATTTGGCCCAGTAGCGGCCCAAATCCAGCAGGTCAGACGAACTAGCTCGGCTTGAGTACGATTGGGAAACATGAAACTCTTGTGAAACATGAACAATGCTCCAGAATTGGCCGGAGCGCACTGCCCCGAGTTTAGCGGTCGACACTGAGCCAACACCACCGGCACAAGGCCGCAATCACCCCAACTGAAATGGCAGACGGAATCAATACCGCCCTGAGTCGGATGCAGATACCTTTCCAGAATCAGGTCATAATCTATCCAATAAAACTGCCTGAATTTACTCATATCCAAGCCAGCTGACAGCCTGTAAAAACTGTAATGAGTGGCCTATTATTTTACCAGGCCAACCGGAGACTTATCACAAAAAAACCTGTAATAAATAAATTTAATACATTAAGTAAGAACAAAAGGTGACATTTTTTTTCAAAGCAATAGCTTAAATATGCTTTAAATATTTTCAATATTGCTATACTTTTATGTAAAACTGAACTCAGACACAAGTTTTGTTCAGTATTTTTCTTCCTATAATGAATAGGTTTCAAATAACTAAAACGTACGGTAGGTGCACAGTGTTCTTACTTAAAGACTCTCTCCAGTTTTAAGGTAGATAAAAACACACAGCTTTAAATAATACATCTATTACTATGTTTAGATCCTTAAAATGGCCTCTGCTCCTTCACACACATTAGTATAAAGTGGTTTTAAAGGTTTTGAGAAGACATGAAGGTTTTACTCATCCCCTTTTTTTCACGTCTACATCACTCCATGCCACCACATTGACCTCTATATAGATACTTATTTTCAAATCAAAAATAACACCATGAATACATAAGAAGAATTTATTTTTGAAAAATAACCAGCGTGCACCATCTGCATGTATTTCTATGGGCAAAGGAGGTACGGTCAAATGAACAAATTCAAACAATTTGTGCCAAACCTCGTCAAGCAAGTCCTGCATGAACTGTCAGCAGAGGAACAGATTGACTGCAAGAGATAAAACAGAGGACACATGTCAGACAGTCGGAGAGATCTCAGAAGTCTCAGACTGAAAACAAGATATTTGGAACTTTATACAGAATTTGCTGGTCTGGAGGCCTGATCCCTTCTCCCTCAATGTCCATCTGATGTCACCTTTAAATGCACATTTTGTTCTCCGTATCCTGTTACAGAGCAGAGTGTATTAAGTGACTATGGAGACCTCCTATAAATTATACATTTGGAAAATATCACAGAGTCTCTTTGTGTCCTTTGTGACGCCAACTTTAGTTTAATAACCAAGCAAAGACTTATCTGTCTAATCACCATCTGAGACTCTGTGACTACGTGCTATAAGTCCAGATTTGGTTGGCCCCATGATTCACAGCTCAGCCGGGCAGTCAGGGAGCTCAGACATTTGGCACCCGGGTGTTTGGCTCCACACCTTTGGGTGACAGGAGCGAGCTGCAGTACGTGCACGAGGCAGGCGACTCAACCCGCAGTGTTACTTTACCAGTTCAAGTCACTGTTATGTGCACTGCAGCAGGTCATTAAAGGCTGGAAATGAAAATAAATGCAATAAAATATCTTAGTGGCTCTTTGTGCTGCTGTAACACTGAACTCTAATCACAAAAGTGGACTTAATATATGTTTTTATCAGCATTAAAATGCAGCTATTATATAAATGCACATTACTGGGAAGAAGGATTACAGGAGTATATGCAACAAGTACTGTTTCATCCGTCAATCCACCTCTACGAAGCTTTGGTAACATGCTCACCAGTGTGTGTGTGTGCAGCGCGAATGTGTGTGTGCGCTGACTGAGCATGCGCAGAGCAGTTCACAGATTAGCGCTCCGTCTGACTCTGGAGGGTTTTGTGCGTCTCCGGCTGTTCGCTGGAATATTCTGGGAAACGTTTTAACTTAGACACAGTGGGACTGAATCATTTGCGGGAAACTGTTCACTTCAGAGTCACAGAGAGGTCAGAGATGATTGAGTTGGCTTTCATTTGACTTTGGAGACTTTTTACGCGCCTGAATCGTCTCATTATCGGGAACATGGAACCGCAGCTGAAACATTTTACCGGTTGAAGAGTTGACGTGACTTTATGTGGACTTGTGCGTTTTTTTTATTTGAACTCAGAGTAGTGTCAGGAGCATGGAGGTGTCTCTGCTGTCAGGATGCTTTACAGTGAACTCGTGATTCTTTGGGCGCATCTCAAGTGCCCTCACAACAGATAACCCAGAAAATAATTCCAATTTCAGTTATTTTTCTTTCTTTTTTAAAAAATCTTAATTCAATCTCAAACTGATTTTATTACAATAATTACTTGTTAGTGGCTCAAATGGCAGAGGACTATGACCAGTCCGGTGCGTCAGAATTCATTAAAGGTAAGTTACGCATGTATTTGTGTTATTTAACAATCAATAATAATCATAGAACAAACTGTCTGTGTAGATTCTCAGTCAGCCAGGTCATGTTACTCCTAATTTCTTCAACTACCATCTTGTTAGCACCTTGAGTCGTCCATCCCCAGGTAGTTTCACAACCATTCACACTCTGATCCATGTGAGTCTTCGGATTTAGGGGTGAGAATAAAAACACGTGACTTCCAAACAGGCAGTTAGAACTGAATGAGAGGTGAGATGTCTTCAAGAAACAAGAAATTGTATAAACCTTTCATCAACCCTTGGAGGTTAAGATGCTGTTCTGTGTAAATAAGTGAGCTGCACATTCAAACCTCCATTGGGATATGTATACAATTTATATAAAAGAGAAAGAACCTTGATGAAACTCACAATTTTATAGAATCACATTTGAGGAAAAATGGGAACTATAGAGTACAACAGTGAGAACCATAGACTCACTGTGGATTCTCAAAGGAATAATAATGACATTGTTGTTGTTTTTTTTCCCTTTTAAAAGAAAGTTTGGCTGATTATTTGCCCTTAAACCAACTTTTTCTCCATCTCGGAGTCACATGTCAGTTAATTCAAACACAGTAGCGTGATGCATATTTTTAGACATTTTTAGATTCAGTGTGACACTTTACAAGGACATCATTATAAATACATAATAAATAAATGTCCAGAGACTCACTCAGAAACCAGAGGGGGAAGGTGCTACTTATCGAGAAATTACTCAAGGATTCAAGGATTCAAGGACCTCAATTTGTCATGCTAGCTCACCTTTACATGTTTGTCGTACGAAATTAGTACTCCGGTCTGGTTTTAAAAAAAAAATAAAAAAATAAGTACAATAAAACAAGAGCAAAATATAAGTAAAAAATACAGCAATATAAGTGAAATTGCCTGAGAATAATCCTATTTCTAGAGAGTTGTCATTCATGAGTACACTACCAGAACACTGCTAATATTAAATTCAGTACAGTGCTTTATGTATTTTGATTTACCAAAATGTTAACCAATGTATGTTAAAAAGTGGGATCAAGCTGTCGGCTTATTGAAATGAATAAGTGCAATTCAATAAAGGCACCTGTTATTTTTTCTAAGCTTTTATAAAGGATTTATTAATCCTTAATAAATTATTTAAACACATTCATGTCTTGAAAACACTTGAAAAGTTAATACCGAAAGCAGTCGTTCAGGGTCTTCTTGTATTAAAGACGGTTCGGGTTAGTATTAAAGTATTGAAGTATAAAAATAGTATTAAGTAGTATTCGTATTAAAGAGAGCAAGATTTAACCAGAACCACAACCTGACAACTGGTGGTGTTGCATCAGGACAAAACCAGGTGGGTCACCCCATCGGTGGGTCGGTGGAGCATCAGAAAACCCCAGTTTATGGTGTGACCTACTAGACTAATGCGACAATAGTCATATCCTGTACATATGTAATCATTTAACACTCAGCCTGGGACAGTCCCAACAAAATACTACCGGGCTGAATTTCTTTTCCAACAAAACTCTTACTGGCAACCCAATTTATATAGGCTCAATATATATTTATTATTAGTGCCGTATTTATGAATCATGCATAAACCTACTACTCTCCCCTTATAAAGTGCAATTTTTATTTCTTTTATAAACATGGAAGATTTTACAATTGATGACATTCGGTGGTGAAGTTCATGTATTATTCTGTGTCCCTGACATGAAGCCACGACAGTCTGTGATCCACCTGAACCCACAACACCTTCAATAATTCAATGCTGTCTGTCTGCATGTCTTTCTGTCCGTGTGTGTGTGTGTGTGTGTGTGTGTGTGTGTGTGTGTGTGTGTTTGCTTGCTTTGCACCACAGACCGGCTCTACTTTGCCACAGTACGAGTCAAACCAAAGAATACAGCCAGCACACACTACTTCAGCACGGATGAGGAGTTTCTATATGAGAGGTAAGTAACAGACTAAATAATTGTGGCCTGTGTTGGGCTGTGTGTTGCTGCTATGTTACACAAATTCAAAACAAGTCACATGGGGGTGTCAGCAGTGATGCTCATAGTGGTCTCATGCCTAAATTCCACACAGCACTGTGTATGTATGTGAATCAGTCAGACATCTATTCATTTCTCTGGGAACTCCCTGGATCTCTGATGTGTTTGCAAACTTCTCCTCCTGCGAGTCCACACAAACCCGTCTCTCATGCAGCCCAAAATCAGTGGCGTCTGCAGCTGCCTGTGTGGCTTACTGCACTGTCCAAAGTGCAGTGTTGGTAGGTTACTGCTCAAAGGATGTGTCATATTGCAAACAAAATGGAAACACACCAACAGAAGAAGAGGGAAAGAATGCTCACTGAAATGATTAGCTGATGGCAAAGGCCTCTATCTGTGACCTCCATCTGGTGAGTCAGATTTATGGTAGTATGTAGCTATACCACTGGCATATAAAAAGTAAATTTATCCCACCTTGCGTTAATGCAATTTTTGTTGGCTGGAAGTCATTGATCGGCACAAAAGACTTTGTCATGGTGCCCATTCACTAGCTGAACCTCCACAGTGACCTCTGCTCGTCCACACAGAACTGCTCATCTCCTCTGGGTGCTTCAGTCTTAAACAGTAAGACACAGAACAAGGTAATGCTGCTAATCTACAATACATGAAGTTTGCATTATCAGGGAAAATCGAATCAAATATATTGGTACCAAAAAGGTTCAGTAACATTTTAAGCTTGGGGTTTGAAGTTCATTGCTTAAGTTTTGGCTTTGATCTTATCCAGAATATGTAGTAAGCCCAACTCAGAGGTTTTTTTTTTTTACGTCTAACTCCTTGAACCAAATTTTTAAGGAAGATTTCTGGGAAAATTTCACTTTGATGTTATTTCGAGTTAAGTTGAACCCTCCATTGGACACTGAGTCAACCGAACAGTTTGCAGTACAAAGTGTAATGTCACCTTACAAACATCTCTTTGTAATGATTCCCCAAACTTATCACAACAACATTCACATGAAATAAGGTTAATTTGTTGGTACAGCTTCAGCTTTTACTTTAAACGCACACAGTGTAAGTTTGTACACAACAGTTCATGGTTTATACATCTCCATATGCTGAGCAATCTTTGAAGCAGATGCAGTTCTATTGATACTACAAATAGGCAAAGCGTCTACACATGGTTGCAGTGTCCCTCATGTCGAATGCAAAAACATACAGAGGTCTCCTTTGGATGTTTCTAAAAGACTGCTTGTGACTTTTTACAGCTTTCCGAGCACAGCAAGTCCTGCGTGAGCATCAAAGCAAAGTCCTGCAGCGACGCCTGAAATTATAACTGTTTTAATGATGAATTATAAAAGTGTCTCTCATCATAAAAAGAAATAGCTTTGAGCAAATCAAACAAGCGCATTTGCCATGCTTGCAGTGTTAAGTCCATATGGTCACACATTTTGGGCTGCACGGGGACATTCGCAGAGGAGTCAGATGACGAAAGGAATGTCAAACGTGTCCTCGAGGAGACGTGAAATGGAAAAGTATGAATTGATCTTAAGGCCGGTGCTGTAGCTTCATGTCGGCGAGCACATGATGCAGCAGTGGATGAAACACATAGATACTGATCTACTGCACACGTACAGGCAGAGTCGTCTTAACAGTTTTTGAAACTGAAAAAAAAGGCTTTCTGATTCTGATGATTTAATATTTTATTATCATGTCACTTTATTACCTCAAAATCATTGCCATCATCTTGCTTTTCTATTCCAATCTTACCTTAGCTTACGCATTTCTCATACTTATTTCTTGCCGTTCTTCCATTAGGCACTGCTTTTATACTCATTTCATGTCATTTTTTTCTGAGCAATATCTGGCAGAAGTATTTCCCTCGGGTTAAATAAAGTTATATCTTATATTATCTTATTCCAACCAGACTTCAAAGCAGTACAATAACAACTACCTACACGTCTGCAGCTGTCTGTGTACATGTCTGCTAGGAAGTATAATCAAATTTGAAGGCCTAGCATTACTCTGGAGGATGGTCTGCACAATCCCCTGGTCTCAAACCAACACAGAAGCTTCTTCACTGGCCACCAAATAGGCCAATGTCCTCCTTATTTTCTTCACTTATTTACTAATACAGTAGTGTAGGTGTTTTTAAGAGGAACACTTGACTGAGAAATATAACTGTACAAGAATGAAATGCTGACTTGCTCACGTGCCTGTAGGTGAAACACCTCCAGAGATGTTGAGCCAGTGGTTATGATCCCGCTGTGAGATATAGGCCAAGATGAGATCAGTGACGGTGGCCTCGTCATGCTCAGGGATTTAGGACAAACACAGGATGATGCCATTCAGACTTGACACTTAATCATCCCAGTGCACTGTTTTTACCTCTGACGAGTGACGTGCACAGTGTTTGACACGCTGCTTCACTCATTAGCACCAACTGAAACGACAACAATGTGTTTACACTGGAGGGAAAAGCTTATAGGTCCGTGCTGACTGTTGTGAAGAATTGGTGTATTTATGACTCCAACAGGCTTCAGCTGCGCCTCCAGATCAAATAGAGAGGAGGGATGTGTGAGTTTGAGAACCATAAGGAGAATATGAATATACCAACATAGTTTGTATCAGATTAAAGCACAAGAAGCAAGTTGATTCAAGTGAGGGCGACTTGTGTAGCATCTTCTGTAGAGGCTGCAATCGTTTTACAGGTGACTGACAAGCTGAAAACTAAACGATTGAAGTGGAAAAGTACTAAAAGCATATATTATTATTATTATTATTATTATTATTATTATTATTATTATTATTATTATTTTATTGTTAATAATAATAATAATAATAATAAAAATATAATAATAATACCTAAATCAACATATCATAAATAATACAAAATAAATACTGTCATTAAAAGATAGATAAGGCATATATAAAATCCACAAGAAGGAATACAACAATTTAAATGTGACTACAAGTAAAACTGAATCAAAGTCATAAAACTTCTTAATCAAACCCATGAAAGCTCGTTGTTTTGATTCCCGTTTAAAGATACTAACGCTCACCAAAAGTTTCTGTCCGATAAGTAAAACAGAAAATACACACAAAAAAAAAAAAAGGAAATGAATACATTAAATAAGCAAAGGCTTTGTGAAAACTTCATCCTAGGAAATTAAGATTAAAATTACTCTGAAGTAGCAGCCTGAGAAAAAGTGTGTTGAGGCTCTGACAGTGTGTTCTTGGTCACCTCTTGTCACTGGTCTGGTGTTAGAGAAACAAAAAGAGACCATGTGATCTGGTTCATGAAGAGACCAAAAACCTAGTTTGAAACCAGACCTTCTGTTTCA
The DNA here is from genome assembly GCF_000690725.1 of Stegastes partitus. Lineage (NCBI taxonomy): Eukaryota > Metazoa > Chordata > Actinopteri > Pomacentridae > Stegastes > Stegastes partitus. The sequence continues at coordinate 138,714 of NW_007579208.1, forward strand.
CCCTGAAGTCAGAGCCACAGCACTGTAATATAAGCAATGATTAGTCAGTCCAGGGAAGGTGGAAGGTGGGGATAGAGATAAATGTCTTTCTATGAGTCAAAATCCTTGTCTCTGTATATTATAAAAGCAGTACTAAATGCAGATATTTAATCACCTATTCAATAGCTACAAAGCAGAGATGAGGATCAGATATCATTCCCATGTTTTGAGCTACATTTACAATGTGCAGGACCAGCATCCACATGGACAGGGATGACCTGATAAACAAGATTTTCTCATGAGATCTGGCTTCACATTCACATGGAACGTTTAAGCTCCATTATTTTCTGTCCAGACATTCTGGCATTCATCTACGTCTCGAGTGAGGATGCAGACATGTGAGGTTTGTAGAACAGTTTGATCCCAGACAAAAGAAATCCAGCAGCTTAATATGTTTAAGAGGTGGGTCACTGCACCGTCGCTCCAGCATGTCAAAGTCAGAGGCCGCCTTAATGATGTTACCAGATTATCAGAACACACCTGCTCCACTAACCTTTAACACGCTGTAGAGAACAAGAAGCTTCTGCTGCTTCAGGATACATTGAAGTCAAATGACTCAAGAAGCTTTGCAGTTGGAGCAGACTGTTCTGGCAGACTATTCCACAGAGACACCCAAAAGAGCTTCTGCCACATTACTGACCTGGCCATTACCTAAATAATTTATTACTATTATTATCCATCCATCATCTATACACTGTTTAATCCTCAATAGGGTCACTGGGGGGCTGGAACCAAACAAGCACACTCACATTGACACCTACGGACAATTTAGAATCACCGATTAACCTCAGCACAAGACATCAGGTGTCCTAACCGGGGCCACCGTGCAGCCCATTATTATGATGATGATGACTGTTTTTATGATGATGATAATGATGATTATTGTTATCATCACACACACACACACACACACACACACACACACACATATATATAGATGTGTGTGTGTGTGTGTGTGTGTGTGTGTGTGTGTGTGTGTATTGTTGTCATTGCATGCATATTTGCATATACATATATTGTATCAGAAATCAGAAAGCATTTAGTGTCATTGGAGGGTCTGGATGCAGCAAACTGAGGAGTGCTTCTCCTCTTGGTGCATAGAAAATGTAAATATTAAAACACCCAAAGCCAACAGGACAAATATTAAAGAGCCCATTTTTAAAATAAACTAATGAATGCATTTCCCATGTGGATTTTTGTGTCATTAAATGATGTAGAATGTGTCCATCTGCTGTGGTGCACTAATACAGTGGAACCTGTGCAATGCATTCATGCTACTTATATATATGTAGAATATAGGGGCTGCAAGGTGGTGCAGTTGGTTAGCACTGTTGCCTCGCAGCAAGAAGGTCGCCGGTTCGCATCCCGGTGGGGGCACCGGAATCTTTCTGCGAGGAGTTTGCATGTTCTCCCCGTGCAGCGTGGGTTCTCTCTGGGTTCTCCAGCTTCCTCCCACACAGGGAGGTTAATTGGTGATTGTAAAATTGTCCGTAGGTGTGTCTCTAAGTGTAGCCCTGTGATAGACTGGTGACCTGTCCAGGGTGTCCCCTGCCTTCACCCTAAGTCGGCTTGGATAGGCTCCAGCCCCCCTAGTGAGGATTAAGCGGTGTATAGATAATGGATGGATGGATGGATGTAGAATATAAAAAGTAGCAACATGAGACATGGTATGTAAACAACATTAGATATTGACATGAATAGACAAAGTGAGAGATGAATAGCAGAATGAATGGTTGTTTGTCACAATGTGAGAAGGTTTGCATCGTGTTTATCTGAGTTTAGTGTGTTCATGGCCTTGGGGAAGAAACTGTCTCTGAATCTAGAAGAGCACGTTTTGAAGGAATTGTAGCACCTGACATAGACATACATACTAAATAAGGCACGTTCTTATGTTTCCCTGTGTGTTGCAGTTTCTATGCAGACTTTGGGCCTCTCAACCTGGCCATGCTGTACAGATATTGCTGCAAACTCAACAAGAAGCTCAAGGTGACGCAGACTGACTGCACTCTACAAAACAAAACACAATTTATACACTTTCCTAGGATGTGGTCTAAGTACATAGTCTACACTGATAATTGATTATGAATTTTAACTTTTTTTTTGTCACTAGTCCTTCACAATGTCTAGAAAAAAGCTGGTTCACTACACCAGCTATGACCAGAAGAGGAGAGCCAACGCTGCCGTTCTCATCGGTGCCTATGCTGTAAATATCTTTTAATTCATTCGTCACTTCGTCCATCTGCCTGTCTGTTCATCGATCCATCACTGTTAATACACTTTGACCTCTGTCCTGTAGGTCATCTATTTGAAAAGGAGTCCAGAAGAAGCCTACAGGACTCTGATCTCAGGAAACAACGCAGGCTACCTGCCGTTCAGGTACAAACACATAAACACTGGCTGGTGTTGGTAACACACTTTCTGCAGCATTGTAAAGCCAGAATTTATCACCTGCGCTAGTAAAAATATAAAATGCTTTCCACCACAGACTGTACTACAATCAGAATGTACGGTTGTGTTTATTTTTTCAACTTCTTGGCAGATACATTTCAGCTAAATGAGACCAACACCACTCTCATGTGTGCCTGTTAAAGGTCCCATATGGAGAAATTTTATTTTGTTGGGTTTTGTGGTTGTTGTAAACTTGGAGGTGTAAAATAAAAGCTGTTAAAATATGAAGACGGTTACCTCTCATTACTAGTTACCCTCCCAGCTGTACAAGTGAGGAAGAATTCGACCCAGTTGCTACATCACATCCAACTAACCAACAGCTCACCAGTTCAAATCGGCTTTCAGAGCAAATCAGCCCATTTTGAAGAGCACTGAGAGCACTTTCGCATGATGGCTGCTGCTTTACGTGTGATATATCAGGAATGAAGATTTAGCTTGACATGGAGCTGTAATTTTGTCATTTTTCTGTATGAATAACACAGCTGACTTAGTGTTAGTGAGCATTAGAGATGTTGGCAGGTATGTTTTCATACCTTCGTGGCCAAGCTTGCTGTTTCCATGCTAAGCTAACCTGCCGCTGGCTTGTTTCTCACAACTCTGAGAAGGAAAGTAGGTGAAAAATTTTCCCAAAAGGTCGACTTTATCTCTGACATCAGTTTGCTGTATTTGCGATGTAAACAACCAACAGAGTCTCTGTACATTTGACTGTATATAAACATCACACCTCACGTGTACAAATACACATATTTGTTCTTGTGCAAACTGTCATTTTATGCAAAGATTGTACAAATAACCCGTGATTCTTGTCAGACAAATACGAGTGAGTGTCACGTCTGGTAAAACTTGAGTGCGGTGACAAAAATGTGTTTTCATTTCCACCTTTACTACATCTTTACTACGGATTTGTTCATTTTTTCCTCAACACAACAGCAAATGGAATGCATGAGACAAAGAGCAGCATTAATACAACCAAACAGATTGCTACAGCTGATTGTGGTCTGTACATCTTGGTTACAGGATGCAAAAACTAAAAAAAAATCTCCTTGATTGTATCTGATGCCAAGATTAGGATGTTAAAACTAGCATATTTATATTATTGTGCGTCTTTGTGGTTTACAGGGATGCAGCGGTGGGCGAGTGCTCCTTCAACCTCACCGTCTTCGACTGCTTGCAAGGAATACGTAAGGTAAAGAGCAGAGCGCAGCTAAACTCAACCACAGCAGATTACTTAAGTAGATTAAGAAGGCACTTACTTTAACCTCCGCACACACACACGGTGGAGGGAATTCAGTTAGTGACTTTAATTAAAAAAAGCCGTCCTCCTCTGCCCTCTCCTGCAGGCATTACAACACGGTTTCCTGGACTTTGAAAGTTTCAGCGCTGAGGATTATGAACATTATGAGGTAACACACTACAAACTGCTGCGATATTACACAACCAAACAAAGTACACGCCTGTGCAGGATCGCTAACATGTTGAATGATTTTCAAGAGGATCGTAATATTTTGAAGTTGAGGCAAAGGCATGTGATGTAGAATTATAAACCACATTGGTTACTTTAGAATAAAAGCCCCAAACTACAGCCACAATGTAACTGATTACACCAGTAATATCCAATAAACAACATTATAAAAGAGCCTGTGAACTACACATTGCACTGGGTTGTGTCTAGTGCAATATGGTTCTACAAGGTGATTAACTGCCAGAACCAGAAGGTACAAAAACATCAGTAGCTCCCGAACATGAGCCGAAACACAGCTGCAGCAGTGGTTAGGAGGTACAGGAAGATCTATGCTATCAGTAACAGAAGGAGCAGTGACTAGCTCAAAAATGACACCACACACATCTCTCTGTTTACACAACCGCTTATTGAAAAACTGACACTAAACACCTCTGACTTGGCTCAAGGTTTATCTTTGAAAACTGGTAGACATTGCATTAAACGGCGGTGTCCAAGGAGAAAGCTGCTGTTCACAAAACAGTGCAGGATGAAAGCAGTCTGATGAATGTTGGCAGCACATTCTGCACGGTGGCGAGCATCAGACTGTGCAGTGACAATGTGCTAATGTAAGGATGCAGAAGGTGATAGATGACTTTTATACACAGAACTTTAACTGCAGGTTTCTACCCAAACACTGACTTAAATATGACTCTTGGAGCTTGGTAGGATACCGATGAAGGATTTTCAAATAAGACAATAAACATTGTTGCAACAGGGCTGCAAGGTACAACAGGCAGCACTGTTGCCTCGCAGCAAGAAGGTCGCCGGTTCACGTCCTGGTGGGGGGGCGTGTAGTTCACAGCATGGGTTCTCTCCGGCTTCTCCAAAAACATGTTGAGGTTAACTGGTGTCCACCTGCCTTTGCCCTACGTCTGCTGGGATAGGCTCCAGCCCCCCCGCGACCCCAGTGAGGATTAAGCAGTGAAGCCAGATAAAGGATGGATGGATTGTTGCAACAATCACCCTAAGCTTCTGAAGACGTAAAAAATAGACAACTGTGAACCAGGTAAAAAATAAAAACAAAAAAAAATTACACCAGCGAAGAGCAGGGGAAAGGTTTTTCCACAGATGATACCATCCATCTGTGGTGGACTGTATCCATCCATCCATCACCAAAAATAAAGGCAAACACACAAAATATTAGAAAATGTCTAGGTTGTACTTTGAGGCCTGTATATTTTTTCTGATTGAAAATAACGTATGTTGCTAGATTACATGCACTGCATCTGCTTCTTTTCTGTCTGTGTTTATAGCGAGTAGAAAATGGAGACATGAACTGGATAATTCCTGGGAAAATTCTGGCATTCAGCAGCCCTCACCCTCGTAGTAAAGTAGAGAACGGTGAGTAAAGTTACAAATCAAAACAACTGATTGACAATCATTTCCCAAGTGTCTGCCGTGGGTTTTGTGAAGTCTCAATTATTTCCTTAAAACATTCAATCATCTACATTTCACTGGTGAATCATCGATCTGTTGTTGATTCTACCTGCAGGTTACCCTCTACATTCACCTGAGGCGTACTTTGCATACTTTCGCCAAAATGAAGTGAGAGCTGTGGTTCGTCTGAACAGGAAGTTGTATGAAGGCAGGCGGTTTGAGGACGCAGGATTTGATCACCACGATCTCTTCTTCCTGGATGGGACGACACCCTCTGACCTCATTGTCAGGCGCTTCCTACATGTGTGTGAAAGCACAGAGGGAGCGGTGGCCGTGCACTGTAAAGGTGAGGCTGGACTGGTTTAGGTATTTTGTTGCTGCCGAAAAACCCACTTCTTATCGTAGTTGTGTGTCCTAACTAACTTTTCTCATTATTTGTAGCCGGTCTGGGTCGTACGGGCACTCTGATTGGCTGCTACCTGATGAAACACTTCCGCTTCACTGCAGCCGAGGCCATCGCCTGGATCAGGATCTGCCGACCCGGATCCGTCATCGGTCCCCAGCAGAACTTCTTAGAGGAGTGAGTTTCAGAAACAAAACAGTTTTCTGTCTTCCCTTCAGTTAAGTTACTACAATATAGATACTTTTAGAAGGTTCTGGACAAGTCATTTTCATTTAATCCCAAAGACTGTATAAAAAAGAAGGACGTAGCCTCGAAGTCTGTAAAGCAAAGCCAGTGTGAAGTATTCTAAACTTGTAATTCTTTCTAACAGCCAGCAGGAGGCGACACCTCTGGTTGCAAAAAGAAACATGATTGTATAGAAGTCTATGAGACAATGACCCTACTTTTTATGTAATTTATAACCTTGGTAAACATTTTCTTATCAAATATATTGTCTCAATCGATAGTTTCAAGTCTCCTTTAATATAGCACAATGTTAATTTCGTACATTATGGTCTAGTTTATTGGAAACTAGGCAATAAAGTGAGGCATGCGTAGTGTCCAACAAACCCAAATTCCAAACTTGAAGCTTCAAAATCCAAAAACCAATGGGTGACGTCCTAGTCACTACGTCCATAGTTTATATACAGACTAAATGACTAAATCCAGCTAAATGTTGAGAACAGTATCAACCTTTGCCAGACATTTAATGCTGTTTGTTAGTGGCCTGGCTCTATGGATGGCAATGATCTGCTGGCTTTGCAGAGTTAAATATACTGACATGTTGATCAGGGCTCTCAGAGATTAAATCCTGATAACTTCACATGAGTTGTTGTTTTTATTCGTTATCCTAAATTTAAACTTCAGATCAGTTAAGTTCTTGGCTAACTCTGCTGTGCTTTATTCCCCGGTACCATCAAGCTCTATTATTGTCCTAAAGGTATTTAAAGCGCACTAGTGAGCCACACTCCTGCTCTGACTGACATGTTCCTTAATTACCATTAACACACTTACACTGTAGTTTATTTTGGCTTAGTCCAACACACACTGTCCTGCTGCTGGAAATACTCACTGGAGCCGCATATGTAAATTAATCCAACGCTGAAAATAGTCCCGCACTAGTTCCTCCTGTTTCAGTAACATTTGTTTAAAAAGAATGCATTGACCAACAGTCTGTAAAAAAATAAAAATAAAAAAATACTCAGCTGTCATTTAAAAAGTTAGCCTAAATGTTTTTTTGTTTGTTTCTTCTTCTTGTTGTTGTTGTTAGGTGTTTTTAAGGCTTCAGTTATGGGGTTGGGGCTCAAATCCAAAAGTAAATGTCAGTTACTGCAGCCATTTTCAGGATTTTTTGACAACCGAAATATAAAATAACTTTTCTTTTAACATCAAATTGATAATAATGTGCATGCTAACATGGAAACTATTTTTGTTTTTTTATTGTTAAAATATTTGTTACAGACATTTTTGGTTCCCAGAAGATGACTTTTTAATCACTTTAATTTTGCTGCGTGTCCAATAATTTGTTTACTGTGTTATTTATGAATAGATATATGCAAATTTTGTTTAATTCCCATCAGCTTCAGCTGCACTTTGGGTTCATTAGACTGTGTTGTCATGCTAATAAGCTTTTTTGGTAACATTCATAACTGTACATAACATTTATTTTTGCTAATTGCTTATTTGACATATCTGATATGTTAAGTGAACTGTATATGCTCATCTTTGACAATTCCATGTCCTCTTTTTCACACCATTGTGAATGAGAAGCGAATTTCGTTGTACCATGGTACAAAAGTGTGACTGTACAATGACAATACAGATTAATCTCTTATCTTATCTTAAACTGCCAAACATTCATTCAATATACCTGCGAAACATCAGCATTGTAGAATTGTCAGTGTGAGCAATTACCGTCTGTGTTTCTGTAGGAAACAACACAGTTTGTGGGTGCAGGGAGACGTCCATCGCTCCAAACAGAAGCTGGTCCAGCAGAGACTCAGTCGGCGGCAGCAGCTGCAGCAGCAGCGCCAACAGCAGCAGCAGCTTCACAGCTCCGACTCTGTGGAAGGAGGCAAACAGGAGGCCATGTCCTGCCTGCTGTCCAGTATGGACGACCTGTCGATCAACACCACCCTCCATAAGTCATACAGCCTGGATGAGGTGAGGAGCGGGACTCTCTGCTGTCCTTATAACCACCTCTTTAACGTAAGGATTGTAGAATTTACACTGCAAAGAGACAATAATATTTACATTGTGATCTCAACAATAACTTTACATTTTCTTTAAGTTCAATTTGAAGATTTTTTCTTGATTATCCAACAACACTCTGTCTCTTTTTCTTTGTGTGTTTGTGTAGAATAACTGCAAGGAAGCCAGTCTAACTCAGGGAGACAAACTGAGAGCACTTAAAGGAAACCGGCCTCCTCGATCAGTCTCATCCTCCTCCAGGTATCACTTTGTAAATGTTAAAGTTATGGTAGAGTTAGACATGCTGCTTTCATTGTCCATCCATCCATTATCTACACCCTGCTTAATCACCGCAGGGGGGCTGGAGTCTATCCCAGCTGACTTAGGGTGAAGGCAGGGGACACCCTGGACAGGTCACCAGTCTATCACAGGGCAACACTTAGAGACAGACAACCAAGCACACTCACATTCACACCTGCGGACAATTTAGAATCACCAATTAACCTCAGCATGTTTTTGGACTGTGTGGGAAGAAGCTGGAGAACCCGGAGAGAACCCACTCTGCACGGGGAGAACATGCAAACTCCATGCAGAAAGATCCCGGTGCCCCCACCGGGACACGAACCGGGCACTTTCATGTTGGCAAGCAGGGAACATTATAGAAGTTTAGCGAGTAAAGGAGCATCATGACAGAGACTTGTGTGATGCTTACTGACTTTAGACCAGCAAACAACTGTTGAATTGAACTGGGATAACAGACAGTGATCCTATATTCAAGCAACACATCAGATGGTCATCTTCATTGGTTTTTGTCATGTTTTTGAATCTCACCAGTTGCAAACAAAAAATCAAGCAGAGGTTTGTACTGCTGTTTATTACCTCAAAGTTCTTAAGTTTGGCCCGGATCTTATACAAACCCTGATCTTTCTTTTTTCAACTGTTTTGTTACATCCAACCTACACAGTACTCTCATGTAAGTATCCTTGGAAAAAAAGCTATCAAAAAAAAAAGTTTCAGAAAATACTGATGTTTTCATTTGTTTGTTACTTTCCTCATTCAGGTTAAACCTGTCCAAGGCCACGCACTGCTCCATCCTCCCTCCACCCAAGTCCTCTAAAGTACCCCTCTCCCTCTCGCCATCTTCATCTTCTAAAAAACTGGTACGAAGTTCCTCCTCCTCGGCCACACAGATTAAGAGGTTAGTGTCTATGTTTTTGTTTGGTTTCTGAAACAAATCCTTCTTTCTCTCGCTTAATATTTGCTAACAGTTTGCCTCTTTCTACAGTCCCTTCAGCCTCAGTCTGTTTAGCATTCACTGAACTCCAGCCTTTGGATAAAGTCAACTCAGCTGATGATGCGGTCAAAAAGTGGATCAGCTCTCCTTTAACAAGCCGTGGATGACTAGGCCTTAAATATTTACCAACCCTGACAAACCTTTGAATTACCTGTCTGACACATTCACTGCTACAGGGTCCGACAGAAGCAGCAGTTCTGTAGAGTCATCTCAAAGTTTTGGAAACATATAAAGGGCTACATCAAAATTGTGGATCACTGGTCACCTCAACCAACGTATGACAAAAGGACTGACACCATAATTCATCTTCAGAATATACAGGCACAAGTGCACAGCATGGCCAATGTAACGTAACACATCTCCCTAATACTTTCTTGATGCTCTGTTACCAACTTTCTAGAATTCTTTTTGTCGCTTTGAGTGTTGTTGTATCTTGTTCTAATTGGGCATGTCAAGCTTACGTTCCATGTCAACAGAGCCAATGCTCAGCTTGCATCACACCCAATTCCTACGCCTATCCTGGTGAGTGGTTGGCTCATAATAAATCATATCCCGTGTATTGCTGCATTTAAACCAAACAGTGATTTTCCGCTGATTTTTGCATATTACTTACATTGTGTTAATAATTGAACAAAAATGGAATTTTCACCGACAGGCAATGGAATATCAACACTTACATTAACTTTGGTTTGGATCACATCATCCCCACATGTTGACTAATGCTGCTGCAAACCTCCTGTGCCAGAGACTCAGAGGATTTTGGTGTCATATAGGTCACATATTGGGATCAAACCCCCCTTTGAGGTGATGATTTGCATTATGATCACTGACCAGAGAATATACATGACTTGATGTGGTGACATGTACTGTAATTCAAGCCTCTTCATTATGGGTTTGAATATATCAACATGTAGTTTATGGACTTCATATTATATTTGGTTTTACATTTGGAAACAGAGCCATGTGACTCCTAACAGCAAATGCACTTTATTATTAGAAACTTAATATACTTAATGTTTTAGACAAAGAAATGTAACTCATTATATCAATGGTATGTGTTTATTTTGAAAAAAAACAAAAACAGAATGTGAACAGTTTTATACATATAGAAAAGTAAAAATTAGAGTTAGACTAAACAAGGCACATACACTTTCAAATCTTAACAATTATAATATTAATAAAACATTTGGGGGATGTTTTTGTTTGCCAGAAATAATTTTGGCATCCAAAAAGGTGGTTGATTAAAGTCATTCAGAAAGGGAAATTATTCTATTTGTGTTTAGCAGTGTTTCTTCTGTTCACCTATGGATTCTCTTCTTTATTGTTTTTGTGTCTTGCAACATACATGCTAATCTCGCTATGCAAATGATGCTCCAATTTGAAATTGTGCTGTTACTGTCATACTATAAGCTATATGAATGTTTATGAATGTATCATTGTGGGTTACAGGTGATCATCGCAGGTGTCTTTTTGGGAAAGTGCTATCTAATCATTTGTAATTTGATAAGATGGTTGTTGCCACAGAGATTGTTTTTGAACTGAAGAATAAAAGGCTAAGAAATTATGAGATTGTGATTGACACTTTTGTCATGCATACATTGGATATATGTCAGTAATCTCTGCTGTCATACTCCTGTCATTAGTTTCTGCATGGCAGTTATACATGCGACTTACACATGTACTTTAACTTCTTCATACGGATAAGTCTCTTACAAGCACAGACGCAAATGGATTAGGTATACATCTGTCTGTTTCTTAAAGTTATCTGGAAGCTGCAGAGCGCAGGAGGTCTTGCAGAACACCCACCTGAAAGAAAAGATCCAGAAAGGCATTTTCAGAACATTTTGTTTGTGTGTCTTCTGGTGGAGATTAACACAGACAGTAGCATGACATTACCCCTCACTGAAGCTGCTACCCTGAGTATTTGCCAAACTATCTAACAGGCCACCTGTTCCTCTGTCTCACCTGGCTGCTTACTCCCACGCTGAGGTTCTTGACCTGGTAGACGGTCACTTGTCCATCACTGTCTCCAACTACAACACAGTCTGTCTGTCTGGCAAACAGCAGGGATGTCATCGTCACTCCAGGGGCAGCAGGCTGCACAATAACTGGTTCCTCACTGAAGGACAGAGGTGGACAGGACACATCAGAGAGACAAACTGAGGTAAACAGAGAAGAAAGCAGTCAGATTCTTTCTCTTAGTCCGACTCACATGCTTGAATTGAGGTCCCAGATCTCCAGCTGTCCCTCATTAACAACTCCGAAAACCGTGGCCCACTTTGGGGACCATTTGACATCGTGCACGGCCTGCTGGGTGGAGGTGAAGCCCAACACCGGCTTCAGCTGGTCCTGCTTCCACAGCTGGATGGTCCAGTCAGCGGAGCAGCTCAGGAACACATCAGGACTGAGAGGATTCCATGTGATGCAGTTTACAGAACACTGAGAGGAAGCAACATGTCAATATCACTCAGTTTGTCTCTGATTATTCAACACTTTGGCCGAACATATGTCAGGACAACAATGAATGGTCAAAGAATTCAGCTTTAACATCAAGCAAGAAACTCAATTTCTGTTTTTTGCAACAACAAAAAATATTACAAGCATCCAATAAATCTTAAAAATTCAAAGGGAATGCTAGAGAGACAGAAAAAATGTAAGATTACTTTCGGGTTATTCCTCTAAAATCATCAGGGGGCCTCCGCTCACCCATTTTTGATTTGCTTGAAACGTATTTATCCTAAACAGATTTTTTAAATGGTATCTAAGAAACTTTAGCTTGATTTATTTTTTTCCCAGGATAAATTGTTTTTAAATTTCAAGTCAACCAAGTCCAAAGAATTTACAAAACCAAGTCCAAAACCAGGATAAAATCAGTCCATAACCAGCACAAAGCCAGTGTAAAACCAGTCCAAAACTAAGTCTAGAGTCACCACAAAACCAAGGTCAAAACTAGTCCAATACCAGTCTACCAGTCCACCAACGCATTTCACTGCGCATTATGCCATGTATGTATTTGTGACCAACAAAAGACCTTGAATCTTGTCCACACCAGGTCTAAAACCAATTGAAAACCAAGTTCAAAACCAATTTCAAAGCCAATCCAAAACTCAGTCCAAACCATTACAAAACTAAGTTCAACAACAGTCCAAAATCAAGTTCAAAACTGAACTAAAATCCTTTCAAAAACAGAGCCCTGATTGCAGCATCATGGAATCAGTCTGTTACTACATGAAGTGACAGAAGCACTGTGATTCACAACTGTGGCAAGTTGTCAAGGATGCTGAAGAAACCTAGTCAAAAACCACCTTGGAAAACTGAGTCCAAAGCAGCTTGGAGAACTGGTGCTGTTTAAAATGCAAACAATACACATGCAATATACTCTGCAAAAAGACTGACAGATCCACATTCCTTTCACATCCAAATGGAGGAGTTTGTATTAGCCAGTAAAGAGCTGCTGCCTCCTGCTGGTAAAAAAAAAGTCAAACACTGTCTGAAGCTGAAAAGATGACTCTTGTTAAAACCCTACACTGATATACATGACCTATAATGAACTAGATTCTGCTCATATCCTTGACAGTTTTACAGCAATTCACATTTAATTGAGAAAAAAAAGATTTTACTTCTGCACAGTGCTTCTATGTTATTGAGTGTTTACAAGAAAAAACTGTGATACACGGACCTCTTCATGAAAACGCTGCTCTTACTCTTAACTGTAAACAAAACCTTGAAAAACTTAAGTTACACGTGTAGTAGCAGAGGGAAACAGCTGAAAGAGTCCATAAGAAATGCATTGTTGGTAATAGATCTTACAAGCTCACACTGCAGTTAGTTTGGAGCATTACATAAAGGCTGCAGGCTTTATCAGAAGGAGGTGGGGGCTTAAATCATGACAAAAAACTTACAAAGTGTTTCTTGTAAGTCTCCAGAAACTGCTGGTTGTTGGAACAGGAACACTTGTGGATGAGACCCTCCCATGTACCCGTCAGGTAGATTCTGGGGTCCTGCAGAAGGAAGCAATACAACAACAAAAACAGTGATTTCAGTTTCTGTAACTCAAGAACATAGACTGTGCGCTGAGTGGAAACCAGCAATGATCTAACAAATTGCTATTGACAACTTACTATTGGATGGAAGTCAAAACAGAGACCAGGACTCAGTAGTGACAGATAATCTTCTTTGGTCTTCCCTTTCTTATTAGCACTTTTCAGCCTCATCAGGTCTGTGGAAAGAGATGTTGTACAGTTAATGCATTTTTATTGTTCTGAATGTTTTTGTTACAGTCAAAGAAACCACTGAATACGTGCACATTTAACAAGAGATTGTACACGTCAGCAGTTCGGTACAACACATTTTTATGAATATTTTATTTTTTCAAATTTTCCAATTTGACAAAACATACACAAAATACAGAACTGAAGCTGAATAACGCTATTGTGTCCAGTAGATCTTATAAATTCCTTAGACTTCTGGATGACATGTGTGTTCAAAAACTACTCACACAGAGATTTTGTAAACAGGTTACAGAACCATTTCGCTTACCTTTGGATCTATGTGTTTGCTAAACGGACATTCTCAAAGCCACATCATGATGCTGAGTACAGTACCTGTGCAGTCAAGGCCACCGCTGAAGGCAAACCACTTGCAGATTCTGCCATCCGCACCCACAGAGAAGAGAGATTCTAAGCTCAGCTCCTGTTGGATCCACCTGAGCTGAAACACTGGACCCAAGTGTTTGTCGGGACATTGACTGCACAGAGAGACAAAACGAGACCAACAACGTGAGCATTTATTTACTGTGTGTGATGGAAAAGCTGCACTATCCACGCACACGCAGTCCTCACCGGCTGCTGATGACACTTGACTTGCTGTCTTGATTCTGCAGGTCATAGATGGCTATGCTGCCATCATGCATCCCCACAGCCAGCTGACTGGGGCTGTTGGCTGAGAAATCCAGAGCAGTCACAGCGCTGTCACAGTGGATGAAACGTTCAGGCCACTGCAGGAGGAGACACATGACAACGGATGGCAATCACACACAAACTACAGTGCCTATGAAAAGGATTCACCCCTCTTGGATGTTTCCCCTTTTATTGCTTTTCAACATTGAATCAGGGTCAATTTAAGTTCAATTTTGACAAGAATTTACAAAGAAAAACAAAGACTCATTCATGTCAAAGTGAAAACAGATTTCTACAAAGTCATGTCAATGAAAAATATAAAACATAAAATAAGCGATTGTGTAAGTATTGACCCCCTTTAAAGCCTCTCACCTGAGTCAACACAGATGAAGCAAATTAGGGCTAGAAGTCACACAATTAGTGAAATGAAGAGCAGGCCATCCTCAAAACCTGAGAGAGTGTGTGCAAGAAAGAGACTAGTGAAGGAGGCCACAAAGAACCCCATGACTCCTTTGAAGGAGGCACAAGCTTCAGCAGCTGAGATTAGGGTGACTGTGCATAGTGTTGTATAACTGTTGCCTGTTCTTCACCAGTCAAAGCTTTATGAAGTGTTGAAAGAAGCTCAAAGTAAATCTCGACTAGAGTTCACTAGACGCCATGTGAGAGACTGCAGTCAACTCAAAGAAGATTCTTAATCTGATGAGACCAAAATTGAGCTTCTTGGCCATCAGACTAGAAGCTATGTTTGGTGGACACTGAACACACCATCCCCACTGTGCAGCAAGCTGGTGAATACTAGCTTGAAACTCCTGTAGAGGAGCCATGGGTGCCTTGGTAGCCTCTCTTACTAGTTTTTGAGGATGACCTGCTCTAGGCAGAATAATGCATGTGCCATATTCTTTTCATTTTTTAATTATAGATTTAACTGTACTCCAAGTGATATTCAGTGACTTGTGTCCATCACCTGGTTTGTGTTTTTTAATAACCTTTTTACTGAATTGCCTGAAGTGTTGTTTTGTCTTCATGGTGTAGTTATAGGCAGGAGCACTGATTCACCAGTGACTGGACCTGCCAGATACAGGTGTCTTTTTAACACAGTCCCTTGAGACACATCATATACTGTACTCAGATGATTCATTTCATTAATTGTGATTTGTAGCACCAACTCCTGTACCTGTGTTGATTTAACTGAATCACTGAACACAATTCAATGTTAAAAGGTACTAAAAAAGAAAACTTCCAAGAGTGTTAAATACTTTTAGTAGGAAGTGTAAATCCTCACTCAACAACTTGCGTGCTGTTGAGGAGCTATCAGACTCAGGAAGATGACAGATGAAGTTTAGGGAAAGTAAATCAGTGTCTAGACAAAGTCATACCGTGGGGTTTTTGATGGACCAGCAACACACCAGACCTTGTTTCTGGTCCCCGGAGTCAAACTGACCATATCCCACAGCCAGGATGTCCTAGTGCAGAAAGTACAGCACATGCAGACATGTTTAAGTGAAGGGACATGCATCAACATTTTACACAAAGGAGATAACGGTAGAGCCACAAAAGTAAATGTTCGTCAACAGTGTAGTAAAAGTGTCAGCAAGAGCAGCACCTAGTCTGTTAGCATTCATTTGTAATGCTGAATTTATATCAGCATGCAAGACTATGCAGTATGATGATGTGCATGTTCCATACAAAGGAGAGGCACAGTATTAATCAGGCTTTTTACACATTTCAGCACCAACACTA
The DNA here is from genome assembly GCF_000690725.1 of Stegastes partitus. Taxonomy (NCBI): domain Eukaryota; kingdom Metazoa; phylum Chordata; class Actinopteri; family Pomacentridae; genus Stegastes; species Stegastes partitus. The sequence goes on from NW_007579208.1 coordinate 154,643, forward strand.
AACATGACAGGGCGAAGAGTCAAAGTTAGTCTGACTTTAGGTCCTGGAAGTGAAAATCAAACTCTCTTTTTTTCACAGCAACAAAAATGCATGACAGGCAATGTAGAAGCATGTAAAACCTAAAGAGCTGTGACTGAACTCGTACCAGCTAGCTCATAATTTTGGTTCCTTCCCACCGTTGCCAACCGCTTGCTCAGTAGTCCAAAGGCTGCTTTGGACTGCTGGGTTCTCTGTTTAAATTTGTAATGTCTATACCTTACCATGATAAGAGCTGTGTGATAACATGTTGTAAACTGTGCTAAACAAATAAAATTGAATTGAATTGAATAAGATAGCCTCAGCTAAACTAATCTACCTACTTTGTCCTGTTTCTTATATTTAAAAAACAATTCCAACATCTGCACACTTCACTTTGTTGTATCACAAATAATGCAGCAGCTAAATCTAAAGAAATGGAGAAAAAAGGTAAAACTACAGCTGCAAAAAGCTAATTGACCTAGATTGGCAGACCAGCAATAACTACAGCCTCTGACTCCAGTGAAATGTATCTGATTTTATTTATTAAGCTACCATTAAATAGTATTTTATTAAAAAAAACTAATTTATCAAACTAGATCATTAATTTCAATGAGCATGAAACATATTGTGTTTGTATACACTATGTCTTACCTGCACCTTTTAGATTCAGTATTTTATTATATTTTAGATTTTGTGAAAAGCTAGAGACAGTGATTAATACAAAACTGCAATTTTCTAACTTCTGTTGGCCAAGAATCCTCAAACTTTAAACTCTTTCTTTTCATCGTCACTGTTTCTGTAGTTGCTGCTCTCTGCCTTTGTAGTTCAGAGTAGTTGTTCTCTATTCTCAGTTACCGGGTTCTTCTTGTTCCAGGCCAAGCTGCTGATGCTACGTCCTCTGCTCAGCTCACAGCTGAAAGCCCAGAGACACTGCAGGGCTGGAGACTGAGAGTCGTCTGTATTCTCCTCTCTCTGCTCCACAGTCTCAGGCTTCACTGGACAGTCTGGGTCTGGAAAAATCATTACATTCATACGTATTGATTTGTCCATTAGTACCTATGATCACTTTATTTGCCTTCAAGGCTCGGAGACAATAAAAGTGAGTATATGTATAGTATCAGGCAGTACAGGCTGAGGTTACCTTCTAGTACAGGCAGCTGTCTGTAAGCAGCCAGCTGACGTTGGAAGTTGTTTCGCAAGATGCACCTCTCCATCACCAGTAAGCTGTGCTGGAAGCTCTCTGACAGCATGATGAGCTGCCACTCCGACTCAGTGTTTGAAGTGCTTCCAGATGCATCCACGTCTCTTACTGAGCTGGAAGCACTGACTGAAGAGGAAATATGTATGAGATATAACATGTCTGGTGATAAAAATAAATAAATAAATAAAAAACAGCCCTAATAAACAGTAAAAGAAGTTTAAGCTGTAAGACTCCATATCAGCTAAGTTCTAAATTATGAAAAAGAAAACACTGAACAATAAGTTAAGTATTAATTACAGAATAACATCCCCTCCACACTTGGCATCCTTCACTGTTACCTGTACTGACTGTGCTGCCCACCGACACACTCCTCTCTGCAGCTCTGCTGGAGTCCATAACAGCTTCTTGGTAATCTGACATCTCTGGTTGGGGTCTCCCAACTGTTTCTTCCTGCTCAGGGCTGCACAGGGTGTCATACATGTCCCAGGTGGTAACAGTCGCAGCTGTGGACATGGAGACATGAAAAGATTTAACTTTAACTTTTCTGGTAGATATGGGCTAAAAGTAGTCTGCTGGATAAATGGTTGAAATAGATGTAGCTGAATGACAAGAATAGGTTAAATTGCTAAAAGTAATGCATACATTGTTGAAATGGCCAGTTAAAAGTGGTCAATAAATGGTTAAAATAGCCTAAAGTAGTACGTAAACAGTTAAAGAGTGCAAATAAATTGTCATGTGCTGGATAAATGGTTAAAATAAATATTAAAGCAATTAAAAATAATAGTTCAAGTAATGAAGAACAAGCTAAAACTAAATAAATGATTTTTAAAAAATTGGTAAAATGTTAAAATAACAGCAAGTAATGGATAAACAGGTGAAACAGACAGCTGAAAGTACTGAATAAATGGCTAAAATGTTTACTAAAGTCATGGTCTAAAAGCTACACGTGAACAAATGTTTGGAAAATTGTTAAAATCATTTGCTTAAAAGAGCCTAAAAGGTTAAAAAAAAAAAAAGTTTGAAGTAATTAAACACAAGTTGAAATAATAAACTAAAAGCAAATTAAAAAGATTAAATAGAATTAAAAGATTAAAAAGTATGCCAAACATTATGGCTAAATAGATAAAATAGCTAGAAACAAATAATGAATAAATAGCTGAGGTAATTAGCCAACTGCTGGATTAATGGTATAAATAAATGTCAAAGTAAAATAAAAAATACTTCAAGTACTGGAAATTGCTGTTATTAGTAAATAAAGTGTTGAATCAGCGAGCTAAAGGTTGTTGTTAAAATAGCTACAAGTCATGGATGGAACAGCTGAAACGGTAAACTGAAAGTATGGAACAGTAAAGAATGAAAAGCATCAAATAAAAGTATTTGTTACGTTCCTGCTTACAGTACGTAACCCTTCTGTCAACAGGGAAGAACTCACAAGAGAGTGAATGGCAGTGAATAAGTTATTTATTTACAATTGTTGAATAAATTAAATAAACAACAAAATGAAGGTTGAGGAAAGTGTGGGGGGAAGGGTCAGCTGTGGGGTCGTGCCAAATCAAAGAAATAAATATAATAAAACAGGGCCTAACTCAAATCTTTCTGAATGAAAAAGAATATGAAAACAAAAGGCCTGGCTGTTTTCTCTAAAAGTGACAGCAAAACAAAACTTACACAGTGGCAACAACCCATAACCTAGTGAACATAACAAAGTGAACTACGTGTGTGCATGTATAGGGTACCCAATCTTACCTCTGCTGACCACCTTCCTACCACCAACCTTCAACTACTGACAGCAATATGTGAAATGACAGCAGACAGGAGGCAGAGAGTGAACAATGGAGCATGAGGGCTTATAAAGGAGAATCCTCCAACTGATTGGATAACCAGCCAAAGCACGGGCCAATCAGCCACTCCTCAGGAGCTCCCAGGTGGCAGCAACAGGAAATCCACAGGTTCGGCCCATCTTCCAATAATTACCTGTAGGAGAGAGGTGAGAGGGAGACACACATGCACACACACAAATCCTCCACTCTGCACGTAACAGTATTAAATAAAGGGATTCAGGAGTTGTGGCTAAAAGTCATGAATGAATACTTCATGCAGTTAGCTCAAGCTAATGGATAAATAGTTAATAATTATTTATCTATATATAAACCAGAAGAAAGCTACCACTCTTTGTCTACCTGATGTTTAATTTAAGCTGCCTAAAATGAATTATTGTAGCTTCCTGATGGTAAATCGGCCTGCCTCATAAGCGTCTACACATTTGTATGAATCATTACTGAGGAAAGTGGCACAGATCAACAGAGACTAACCTGCATCCACCATGACCACGCTGTCAGTCTGGACATGTTTGTTTTTAGCTGCTCCGTTGAGTGTCAGCATCGATCGATCGACATACTTATCGTTACCCATCTTGTTCCTGCAAAGCTCAGCATACTGATTGTTTCGCTCTCTGTGGAAACAGGGCGGAGATGACAACAGCTTGTTACAACCAAGCAAGAATATACGCTTTTAACTTATTCATTGACAGATTTGACAGGATGTGTGTCCCAGTCAGTCTATTTAGAACGTGCCTACCAGGACAACAGGAAAGGAGGAGGAACAAAAGCATATCAAAACAGCGCTTAAAACCTGTGGCTACCCAAGATGGTCTTTCATCAAATCCTCTACAAAACCCAGAGGAGACAGAGAAGTAAAGACCAAGAAACAAAACAACATAGTCATCCCCTATGTTTCAGGAGTTTCTGAAAAGCTCAAGAGGATTTTTAACAAACACAACATTCTAGTTCACTTCAAGCCCACCAACACCCTGAGACAGAAACTGGTTCACCCTAAGGACAAGACACCGAGACATAAACAAAGCAACATGGTGTACGCAGTCCAGTGCACCAAGGAATGCCAAGACCTGTACATTGGGGAGACAAAACAACCACTTCACAAGCACATGGCTCAGCACAGAAGAGCCAGCTCCTCAGGACAGGACTCAGCAGTCCACCTGCATCTTAAAGACAAAGGACACTCATTTGAAGACAACAACGTACAGATTTTGGCCTGCAGGGAGGATGGATGTTTTGAGAGAGGGGTGAAAGAAGCCACCTATGTCAAACTGGAAAGATCATCCCTCAACAGAGGTGGAGGTCTGAGGCATCATCGCTCACCTGTTCACAATTCAGTCCGAAGATCTCACCCCAGGAAGATGAAACCACATTCACACCTAGCCACAAAAGACTCTAACGAACCCCACTGTGGCAGGCGCACTAACAACTCACATAACGGGGGGGAGGAGTAACAACCCCCAACTGAAACTGAAACTCAGGTGTTAATGGAGCCTTAAGGATATAAGTATCTGGAACTCCCAACTAGTCAGTCAGAAGTGATGAAGCCTCTTGGATGAGAGGTGAAACGTCTTCAAGGAACTCAAGCAAGTCCAGTTGCTACCATTAATCCACGAGAATAACCATGACCTGGATGACTGAGAATCTTCACAGACATTTAGAACAAGTGTTTCATCTTTCCCACTCAAAGCTGGCTTTGTACACAATTTGACTCTTGTCAAACTGTTAAAAACATCAGGAAGTAATGGGCTTCACTCACATGACAGCATCTGCGTCATCAGCATCCACTGAGACCAAGGTGCTGGGTATGTCCAGCAGTGAGATGGTGTCTGTCTCAGTGAGGACGACGTCTACGATCTCTTTCAACATATCTTCTGTCACCTGTTCTTTCACTGTGTCTTTTTTCAGCTTCACGTCTGGCAGAGAAATAAAAAGACAAATCTTTAATCAAATATCACAGAAGATATGTTGCAGCTACCTGCCACAACACAGAGAGCTGAGATGTCACTGGATTTTGCAGCATTTAGGGAGTAGACAACAGACTGGAGAGTATATTATTGTAATGAACCTGGGATGGGCAGGTCTCGTTTGGAAAATGTGTCCTCCATCTCCTCATTCACTGATTCTATGGTAGACTGGCTGGATATTCTGCTGCTTCCAAATACTGATCTGGAAAACAATGTCAGAGTGTATTTTTACAGATAGATAGATAGATAGATAGATAGATAGATAGATAGATAGATAGATAGATAGATAGATAGATAGATAGATAGATAGATAGATAGATAGATAGATACTGTAGTACCTGGCAAACTGCATGGTGAAGCTTCCTGTGGCTGTGGTCTGATCTGATGCTGATCCAGCAGAGATTTCATCCACAAAGAACCTGCTGCCTTTGGCCTGAGTTGCTCCTGGATCTGCCTGATACAGCGGCTGAGGAGTGACGTCGTTCCCATCTTCATCAAACACCTGCAGCAAACAGAAGAACAACTGACCACTTAGCAAAAGGAGTTGGACTTTATCAGTTTTTTCTACCAACCACATGGAACCTTAACTGAGAAAATAAACAGCAGATTAATCAATAATTAAAATACATTTCAATTAAATTACATTACATTACACTACTTATATATTTGTATTTGTCATGTTTTGATAATCCCCGTAACAATTAGTGTTTTTTATTTGAAACATGTTACTTTTCTTTTTCTATAGTGTGATAATTTGATGCTTTAAAATAATAATAATTTGTATTTATTTTGATAATTCTGAGGCATGGACACTAGGGTGGCACTTATTACTGTATTTATTTATTTTTTTTACATACAAATGAAATGGGTAGTTAACTGAGGAAATAAACAGCATATTATCAGAAACAAATATATTAGTTGCTGAAGTCCTTCTTACAGAATCGTCAGTAATTTACTTTGAACAACTAAAACAAAATGCTCAAACATGAATAGTTAAGTAATATCCATAATATAGAAGATTAAGCACATTTTCCTGATTCTACTTACTAAATACATACTTTTGCTGAAGTAACGTCTCTAACTGAAAACTTTTACTCGTTTAGCAGTTGGACAACAGCGCGCTGTTAGTCTGAGTAACGGACGTGGATACTCGCTGAAGTCATGAACTGGACCTCTTACCCGGACAGTTTGTCTGGGAGTCTGGACGTGGCTCTTCTCCAGGATTTTGCTGCCTCCTCCCAGACTGAGGCTCCTCCTGCTGCTGGTGAGTCTGGAGCTCAGGTTCACTCCATGATGGCCGGACACGGAGACGTTCGCCGCCCGAGAGGAGCTGGAGGGCGGCAGAGCAGCGAGTTAGCTTAGCGGTTAGCATGTGTGTTTACAGAGACCGGGTTGATAAAAAATGAGTTTCTCTGAAAACTTGTCAACTTACGGCCTCAGAACCAGAGTCCTCTTCTTGTTTCTGTCTTCTTTGGAGTTGGACATTTTACTGTAGAGTCGCTGTTGATGTTGCTGAAGCTACTGGTGTCCCGCTACTATTGTTGCTATGGCAACGTGACGCTGCGTACCGGTATACGGAAGCTGCAGGTTCAGGACCGTTATTTATCACAACAGCGCCCCCTGCCGAAGTAGTGGATTTAAATTATTGTCTTGAAGTTTTATTCTACCCAAAATACAATTTTCTGTCCAACTACGACAATTTTTTACATTTTAATTCTACCCAAAATACAATCCTGCCTAAGTAGATGCATTAAGTTTTACAGTTCTGTTCCAACAAAAACACTCCTTTCCTTCAGAGTACTTACACTTTATTTTATTTCTCCATCCAAATTGTATTTTTTTTAATGAGCAAGCTTTCATTATAATGGTTCATTCTACTCAAAATGTTATTTTCTGTCCCAGTGCCTATAATTTTAAAGTTGTATTTCACCCAAAACATTACATCCTGCCTGAGTAGGTAAAGCTTAAAACTCTACTTTCTATCCACGTACTTAAAGTTTTAAAGGTCTGTTCCACCAAAGATACTACTTTCCCTTTCGCACTTAACGTTTTAAAGTTTTTTCCCACCCAAATACTAATTCCTAATGAGCACGATTCAGTATTAAAGGTTTATTCACCCCAAAATATCATTGTTTGTCAAAGTACTTATTGTTTTAAGTTATGGTTTTAAATGTTTGTTTTCTACCCAAAACAGCGAGCCAGCTCCAGAGGTGCCTTATCATAGTTGACCCTGCACACTGACTTCAACACATGGACGGAGAATGTCACAGTAATGTATTTATAACAAACAGACACAAGCAGGAACAACAGTAAAGTGCAATCATGACTGTTTGTTTTTAATAAATGCTATTGAGGCAAAAGCATACCGAACACACTCTGCAACGCGACCCGTGTTTCATACCTGCTTTAATCTTGACCTTAGATAAGTGGAGGTGTCAAGGATGAATGAGAGGCATTGAAGGGAGGCTGAAGAGAGCATGTGCTTCTTATCAGCAGAGCGACTGTGGTCTCTGCTCTTTAGATAAGGCTCATATAAAAGAAGACAAACATCAGCTCATTTGTCTTCCAGACACTGTGTGAGTTTTAAATCCAGTAGAAAGACCAGGCAGAAGAAGATGGCAAAAGACGAGGACACCCGGAGAGGGGAAAGGAGCAGCAAAGACAAAGAAGAAGACCTTTATCTGGGCTGTCTAACCAAACGACTCCTGATCCTGCTCGCTGTGGTTGTTGGAGCTGTCATTCTTATTGCTATCATCACTGTCAGTGTTGTGCTGACCACAAAGAAAGGTACGTTCTTCAAGATATTTACACTACACGTGCAGTTCATATAAAAAAGAAAAGAAAAATAGGTTAATCCTTTTCACCCTGGAGGTCTCTCACTTGGCTGTGTTAGAAAAATATGCAACCTACCAATGTTTTTTGAACATTGCAAAGAGCGGCACAAAATAAAAGCATCATTATCATCTTACAATTTGGTTGCATCAAGTTTGTTAAAGCTAAATTTGAGATTTTATTTAGAACATGTTTAATGAATTTTGTACTAACTGATTGTTTTGAGGCTCTTTACTCTCTTATTTCAAGTTTTAAGCAGCTGGAAGTAAGAATGTCAGGTTTTCCTGGAGTTTTTCAAATCTTTTTTAGATCTCACTTGACCTGGTGATAGAAACAGAGATCATTACTGCGTCTCTCCAATCTATAGAGCACATGCTTGTTCATGTTGGGTTTAGGGTTGCGACCCTGTAACTTAATTTGAGGGATCTTTTTAACAATCTCCTCTGGTTCCAATAGTTATTTCCACTTCAAGCAGGATTCAAAAATCCTGCACAATCCTTGTGTGCTTTTTAGAACAAACTGGGGCATTTACCTTTAAATTATGCAACTAAATTGTTTTGCAGTCATATACAGATATTGTCACACTTTCTCGATGACTGTGAAGCCCTAAGTGAGGTGAATCAGCACTGTTTGTCCAGCAGAACATCGCTTTTGAAAAATCCCACAACATAAATAATCAAAGACCCATCTGTCCACATACAGTAACAGCTGAGATCAACAGTTGTGTCTCTCCATATTGAGCAAGCCTGTCTCCATGTTTATATTTAGCACATGCTCCTGTAATCTGAACATCATCACATCATAACTTGACATTGCCCTTTATATGACTCAAAGATTTGTTTGATTAGTGTTCAAGGTTCATGTGATAACACACGAGTCAATTTAATCTGATAATGCATCCTATGTTCATCATGAGGCAACTGCAGCCGTGGATTTCATATTGACCACAGGTATTACAGTTATCACTGTATTATGTAAGACAGCCACTAAATGTTCACAGTCCAGGTGGAAAAAGAAAATGAACCTTACTGTACTGGTTGAACCTCCCTTGGTCACCTCAAACAAGATGTTGTGGTAACTGCAGATGAGACCTGCACAACATTCAAGAGGATTCTACTGTTATACTATACAGCTACTCTTCTAGGATGAAATGGTGATCTGTACAGTAGAGATGTAGTGGATCATATCTATATATTCAAAGCATACACACGACTACTGAGCATGCGCATTATTTCCCTTGTAATGTTGGATAACTGGAGGGGCCAACGCAGACTCTTGTGAACTTGGGCTGCACACAGAAGTGTGATGAACACCTTCATCCTCTGCTAAAGAGTTTCAACACATGTGACCTGAAGAGCAACTAGAAACACATCATCGACACATTATCTGTTTATTTGTCTAGTGTTCTGATTATTACACTGTTGTAAGATGATTACATATGGAGGGAAACATTTGTTTGTGCGTCAGTGTGTAAGTTAATGAGTATGAATAACCACGACAACAGTCGCTAATAAATTGTAAATTGCTGTAATTTCCGATATAGCCACAGAGGTCTTGTCTTTTGTATTTTCCTGTTTACATTGCAGTTAAGGATAAGGTGTACTGTGTTCCTGGCAGTGTAACAAAAGCTTTGGAATAGGGGATAGGGAAGTGAGAGTGTCTTGTTTCGACTAGAGTTTTGAGACTGTGTGAAAACAGGAAGGGAATTGATACAACTCATTCTGCCATTAATAACCAAAAGTTATGAAAAAATTAAGACAGTGCGCTCTAGTTTTAGTTTAATTTTAAGTTTCCCAGAACTGGCAACATGCAGAGTTAAATTGGAATAAGAAGCAGTCAAAATTATGCCAAACATAACAAAATATGGAATCCCATTTATCATATATTCTGGTATTTTTTTTGCATTTGAAGCGAGACTTGTCATTGTTTGTCACATGCTTTTACAATCTTGTACTTATGAGCTTGTCTTTGTCTTATCATACAATCTCCAGCTCGTCTTCCCTCATTTCCACCTGGAGGAGACATGCTGGACTTCCTGGTTCAGGAAGGTGAAATCAATGAACCTGACGGCCTGTTTGCTACCTGGTATCACAGAGCCAACAACAAGGAGGAGATGAACAAAGCTCTCGCAAGTAAACACACACACAGTGTACTTTACTTTGAAGATGTTTGTCACTGCAGCTACACTGTGAAAGAATGAAGGTTTTCAACCATTTCTCACTGTAAAAAAAGATTGTCCCCTGTTTTATGTAAATTACAGCTAATATCTAGTTACACCACCAAAAAAGTATCAACATTTTAAATAATGTTTACATTTATTATTTTTTTTATTGAAAAAAATGGCAAATGGTGTTTTTGACAACATTTGACCATAAACATATACTATTTTACTGTACTTAAATCAGCAAAAATGATCATTATTTAATAGATATTTGCCAGTATTAGAAAGAAAAGTGTGTATATTAGGGATTGAAAAATAATTCTAAATATTTTAGTTCTTTTACGGTGTGTGGCAAGTAACATTACACAGTTTTACTATATTCAAATCAGAAAAAAAATATAATTATTTTTACAAATGTTTCTTGTTATTTTAAATAAATTTTATTTATAAGGATTGAAATATGGTAAATATATTTTTTAATTTCTTTTTTTTTTTAACAGATTTTACATGTTTTTAAAAAAAAATCATAAATAATAGCAAGTACATTTGAAAAAAGTATTTATTTATACGTTGACATTAAAACTAATTGTTGCTATTATTATTACTTTTTTTAAACAAGTTTTTCAATTTCACTATAACATGTTGTTTCTGGATTTTCACTGTTTTTGCTATGGGATTTTTCTTTTTCTTTCGTTTTTCTTTTTTTAAATTTGTTTTTACTGGGCGCCGCTATAGCTCACCTGGTTGAGCTGGCGTCTCATGTACAGGGCTACAGTCCCAGTGTGGAGGTCATGAGTTCGAATCCCGTTTGTGGCCCTTTCCCACACGTCCTCCCCCCATTCTTCTCCCCTGTCTCTCTCTCATTGCACTATCAATAACGGCACAAAAGCCAAAAAAAACAATTTGTTTTTACAGTGTTTGAGGTTGTACCCTGTAGTGAACAACAGAAATACTGCGTCACACTCATGTAATGTGACAGAACCTGCNACTGCGTCACACTCATGTAATGTGACAGAACCTGCACCCTCCTCTCTCCTCTCTCCTCTCCCAGGTGATGTCATGATCCTGGAGGCTGATGTCACTGTGATGGGCTACGGGACCCCCGATGTGCAGCCCGTCCCCATCATGGCTCACCCTCCTGACGTCTACAGTGACAATACTCTTGACGAGTGGTTGGATGCTGTGCTGGCCTCCAGAAAAGGTACTGATCAGGTTAGTATTGATAACAGATTCACTAAATGACAGGTTTTAATGTTTTTTTTGTCACTCTGCAGCCATGAAGTTGGACTTTAAGGCTCTGGAATCAGTGGGTTTGTCACTGGACCTGCTCAATCAAAAGAACAGCAGCGGAAGATTAAACAGGCCTGTTTGGCTTAATGCAGACATCCTCCTCGGTCCCAACACACCGAGCTTCATTCCTCCAGTCAATGGAACCATGTAAGAGACCCTTCTGGATTAAGAAGATGTAGGTTTTGAAAGACAATTATGATATACATCTGGAGTTTTGGGGGCAAGTACTAAATTGGTAGAATTAAAATAAAGAATGTGAATGCCGTGAATTGCAGTTCCACTCTTTCGTACTTCCCTTTTTCAGGTTTCTCCAGTTGGTTCAGGAGAAGTTTCCGGATGCAACTTTGTCTCCAGGATGGAAGGTATGACAGGTGCTGCAGTCAGCTCACTGCATACAGTATAATAGCACATTTCATACGGGTTTTTCAGGCTGCTGGCAGGGTTCTGGTTCTGGTAATGCTTGTCAGTAGATCTGGGGTCCGTTTCACAAAGCAGGTTTAGTGAAAACTCTGAGTCTGTTAACCTTGAAATGAGGGAAACTCTCCCTCAGGTGGTTGGCCAGCTGGATTCAATTGGTGTCTAGCTTATGTCAAGGATACAGCAGGTGTTTAGTTTAGGTTTTATAAGTAGTGACACCATGACTCATACATGCATTTATTCAAGTCCAAAACAAGCATTAGGTACCTAGATGCAGATGACCTTGTGCACAGATCGAAGTGTCTGCTTGGGTCCTCGTGAGGTAAATTTAGTCATTTCCCCAAAACTACAAGAGTCCATGAGATAAGAGCTACTGTGCATATGTGCAAATGAATCTTGTAAGTGGACTCATCTGGACTAGAAAAGTAGTTTCAATTGTGACCCCATGGACTGTTCGCACCGCATAGCATGCCAACTGCTCATGTGCCATGCAAACAAACAGTGCGTAAACTAAACACTTGTTGTGAGAAAAGACTGTTTCAGGAGATTCTCCATCATCCACACCTTTATAGTTCATCATTAAAAGATCTAGTGGCTGCAGGACTTTGAAGGTGCTTTTGCAGTGACGATGCCCAAACACAGGAGGACATTCAAATTTCTCCAGAAATCCTGTGCTAATGTACATCCACCCACTGTGCTCGGAACACCTTTGGAATAATCACGGAAACCAATCAAAAGGAACCAGCTCTATTTACAGGCTTTAGAAAACACAGCCAGTAAATAGCACTTTTTCACAGGTAAGATAGTCTTAATAGCAGCAGAGTGGTGAGAGTAGGATGTGGTGGAGCAACGAGCTCGATGGAGAACATTCACTTGGGAGGTTGGGACTTGACTCCTGGGCCACAAATGAATGTTGACTTGTAGCTTGATTACATTAGTTCACACCCATTTTGATGTCAAAGTTTTTTGAGCTGATTTTAGACAACTACAATGTGCTGAATCCAAATATTACTTTGGTTTTGCTCAATGAGGTCAAAATTTTGATTTGATGAAACATGCAATTTACTTGTATTTACCTTTACAAATGTTTATGCGCATCAGCTTTTGGATCATTTAGCTTATGAAAAGGATTAGAAAATTAAATATTTCCCCTAAAATCTGATTTCATATGAGAAATCGTAAAATAAATCAATCGCTAATGTCAAAAAATGTCATTGATTTAGTGGTAAAATTGATCTTTTTTAAATAGAGTTGGCATAAAAACCTGACCTGATACAGAAAAGCAGATGTCATTGTTGGATTTAGCGTCGCAAAAATGTCCTGAATCAGTTTAAAAAATCCTAGACACCTTCAAGAACGTATTTTGTTGTAACCCAATGTTATCTTTATGCATTTGAAACATGTGCTTGTGTGGTGGGAACGGATTACAACAGAGAGGGAAAAGCTGTACAGTTTCACTTTTCATTCTGCTTTTTCCAGACGTCTACCTACTGCAGCTTTAATGTTAGCCAGACGATAAACTGTTTTAATACAGCTGAAGGCAAAAGCTGTTTTCCAAATTGCATACGTTTTCTTTTTTACTTTCAGTACGTACTATAGCTCTTACAACGTGTGTACTGTTTCATACAACAAAGACTTTTTATACGATCATCCAGCAGTTCAGTTCAGCACTACAGTATTTTTGCCTGAATGATTGTAATTCACAGTTAAACCTGCTCTGTTTCTGTCAGGTGACCTATGCTCCTCCACTTTTTGTTGCAACCTACACCCGGGCCATGGTGGAAGACATGTATAATTTGGTTAAAGACTGCCCCCAAGACGTAAGCAGCAAAACATACACAAGACATTTTAATATTTGTATTTTTAAAGCCTCTACAACCTAGTTTTTACACTACTCTACACATCAACTACAAAAAGATATCTCACTGTGCTGAATGTATCCTCCAACTACTTGCTTAACTGTATTGTTTTTGTGCCATGCAGCATTTAAAAAAAAAAACAACAACTATGTGTCGTTTCACTATTAATGATATGTTCATTATTAGCTAGTAGATAAATAGCAGCATCACAATCACGATGTCATTTATTCACAGTCATTGCACTAAGGTATCACAGTGATCTCAACCCTGATATGTGACAATAATCTACACTGCAGTAACGACAGCTTTAAGGTCTGCAGTGAAACATCAGCATGTTTTTCTTTCTAGGTGACGTTTCCAGTCCATGCTATGTTGGTTCGCAGCGGCTGGCAGCATCTGAGCTGGCTCCTCAGCCAATCACCACGGTAACAGATGACTTACATCTGTATAATAACAATGACTGAAAATCAGTAATTTATCATTCACATACAGAATAGTTTCCTGGTTAATCTTGAGATTTTTTTTTAACCACAAAATAAAACCAGTAGGACTAAGACATAGTTTGTGTTCAGGCTATCTGATGGTGCTTTGATGTGGTGATTTGGTTTCTAGGTTCAGCTTGACTTTGTGGCAAGGTTCGATCCATCCAAACGTCAGCGACTTGCTGTTTGTCCGCGACAACTCCAACCCCGCCAGAGTTTACTATGACATATATGAACCCACGCTGTCGGAATTTAAGGAGGCTGCAAGTAAGGAACGGGCTGGTAAAAAAATGCAGTCATCAGGTGGATGTGGAGTTTAATATGTAAGACTGGTCAGTAGACACCAGCCTGTCATCTGCATCTTATATGTGCAAGAGTGACTGAAGTTTGGCTGAAGGAATATAGGACTGTAGGTTTGCATTACTAAATGCATTCATTGTCAAAAAAAAAAAGTTTGCTAAAGGCACAAAAACAACATTTGGACCTTAATAACATGACAGGTGGAAGCAAAATTCATACATTTAGAAATGAAGTATAGGAGGCCAGTACAGCACTTTACATCACTTTAAGAGTAAAAGTGTGAGCAGTGAATCATGATTCTCATGGTATAAGAGAATGTTGTTGACTGTAATCAGCATCAGCACTTTAATATGCTCCTCACTGCCCATTCTTCACATTTACTAAGAATGTAGTAACGGATATATTAGTTGACCGTAAACAAAGTAAAAAAAAAAAAAAAAAAGTTTTCTTCACTGTTTCTTTACGGATGCATCGATTGTGTTAACAGCGAGGCAGAGCCAGTGGAGGAAGTTCTATCCTGGAGGAGATTTGATGGATTTCCTTCATCCAACTCACAACTCGGACAACAAGTTGACGCCAGAGGTCAGACGGCGCAGCAGCCTGGCTGTGCGCTGGTTTACAGTCACTGATCAGGCCTCCCTGCTGGATCAGCTCTCAGGTATGGAGACACAAAAACAGCACACATCCCAAGAGCTCACACAACAAATGAAGCTAAAATGTCTGATCAAAGCTTTTTTTTTCTTTTTAAATTCTATAGTTTACAGACAGCATGTGTAGGTGTGAGAACACCTTACTATGTCACCATCTAGTGGTAATATTAAGAACGATCTGGTGGTAATATTAAGAACGATCTGGTGGTAATATTAAGAACCATCTGGTGGTAATATTAAGAACAATGCTGTTACAAGAAAAACTGAACAGAACACAACCAACTGAAAGAAATCATATCACATAAAAATTTAATTCAAAGTTGTTTTAAAATGCAAAACATGTTAAGCAAATGTCAAACTCTGACAGACACTGGAAAATAGTCTGTATCATTCAAGCTATGTACAGTACACACCAGAAGTGAGTCCAACAGTGGACAATATCACTTAGATGTCAAAAGACTCAAAATTGTCTGTGAAAGACATGACATGGCATCAACCTCTATGGACAAAGAATCCAAGAAAAAAACCTTGGCTTGCTCTCTGGTACCAAACTGCCAGATGAACCTTGTTAAAGAACATGAAAAGAAGCCTGATGAATATTGGGAGCAAATTATTTGATCAAATGAGATCAACATACATTTATTCAGCTGTAACTGGATCCAGCGGGCTCGACATGAACCTGGTCAGAACTACCACAGTGAACAGACAGTCCTGACAGCGAAGCACAGAGGAGTGAGTGTGATGATGTGGGGCTGCCTGAGTGCAAAAGGTGTTGCGTTGATGATATTTGTGGATGGCACCATGAACACCTGTGGATATACCAAATACTGGCTGACAAGATGACTCTCAGTCTGCAGAAGTTTGGCATAAGATGTTTCAGAAGATGTTTGAAGAAGTTTTATCGAATCCATCTTAACTTTCTCTTTCATTTGTTGGTACGGCTCCCTTTCCCTCAAAAATAAAAAACAGATTGCAGAGTATCATAAGACTGCAGCAAAATTGCAAGGATCAACCGAAATGACCTCTCAGCCCTGCATCAGATCAGAACTTTAAGTAAGGCCCGTTCTATCCTCACGGATCAGAGCCACCACTTGGCTTGTGAGCTCCTGCTGCTTCCGTCAGGGCGCAGGTACATCCTGGCAAAACACAGGACTAACAGACGCAAGCATTCTTTTATCCCTGCTGCCATTGCTCTGCTGAACAAGTAGATCTACTTCCTGTTTATTTATTTACTGTCTCTTTGCTATTTATTGTTGTTTCTGTGCGATTGTTGCATGGATTGATTGTTTTTACTGCTGGCTGCATAGGAAACTACCCCACTGGGATAATAAAGACTCCCTGAACCTTGAACCTTGAAGAGGAATATTTCATCATGATAATAATCCAGAGGACCTGACCAAAATCACAGTTTCTAAAAAAATAAGAAAGTGAAAACTATGACCTGGCAAACTATGTGTGCCTGATCTGAAGCCCATGGAACAACTTTGGGGTATATTAAAGAGAAAGTTGGAGCAACACAACCTCTCCAGCAATGAGCAGCTGAAATAAATAGTTTCTAAAGAATGGCAGAACATCTCAGCAGATGTTTGTGCAACTCTGGTGTCCTCCATAACACTTGCTCTACCCACTTTATTGTGTAGAGGGTCGATCCCAGATTCAGGTCAGGAGCTTTAGTACATATTTATCAAACAACAGAAAGGACTCAAAATGTGAACTCAGTGACTTTAACTGTGGCACCAAAACTGGACAGTTGAAGACTAGAAAAATGTAGCCTGGTCGATGAAGTTTAAGGCTGCAGGTGCATCATGAATGAAAGCCTGTCGAAGGCCCAGGCTTCTGTGATGGTGTGAGAAATGTTTTCTTGGCACACGTTGGCCCCTTTAATTCCAACAATCACTGTGTGAATGTCACAGCTTGTCTGAATACTGCTGTTGATCATAAGCATCCCTTTATGGCCACAGCTGACATCATCTAATGGCTGTTTCTAGCACGATAAAAGTCGTCTAAACTGGTTCCATGTGTTCAATGAGACATCTTGATGGCGTCCAACAAACTGGTGGATGCTGCTGTTTTATCAAACCATGAGGTCACAGTGACAACAACGACACATCAATGCTTTTCTGTCTCATTTCTAACACCTGTGTGCGTCCAGGTGGGGACAGTGGGATGTTGGTCATTCGTGTGGCTTCTGACAGCAGCCGACCTGGAGTTCCTGTGGTGGAAGGTTCTGGAGGCAGCTCGGAGCCGCTAACGCTGCAGGTATATCAGCAAGAAACACAAGGATTTACTGACAGAGGATAAGATTTTTTTTATGTATTAGACTGAGACAACACATCAGCACCACTCACTGGGCTGTAACTGGTGTCCTGTTGCCATTTTAAATGTGAAAAAGTCCAATGGCTGTTATGGGAATGTTAAAGTTTTCCTAAAACATCCTCCAAAACCCACTTCTCTATTGATCTGAGGCACAAAAAAGACAAAAAAAGTGGAGCTGACAGTTGTTCAGTAATGTTTCATGTTAAAACTACAGCTGTTAGCTAATATTTGTAGTATTTCTATCACATATTAAGTTGAGTTTTATTCATGACACTTATGGTTCAGGTCTCATGTTTCTCTAATGATCACTGAAGAAATGTTGACTTTAACACCAAAAATGCACAATAATAAGGCCTGATGTGTCTCACAGGACGTCCTTCAGCTGCTGGGGCAGAATGATGATGCCCCCTGGGGCATCTACCTGCAGATCCGCACTCATCAGCTTCTGGAAGCTTCTCTCCACCTGCTGCAGTCGTCCTACAGCGCTGAGGAGCTCTACAGGCCTGTGTGGATCAGCATGGAGGGTTTACAGAGCAGCGACCACACAGCGGTATGTACCTTCTTGAGAATAACTGCTACTGGGAAGGTTTCTGTGTCTTTACATTAGAAAAAAGTATTTAGTTGCCCGAGAACTGCGTTTCTGACTTGTATGAAACGTTGAAGCATCTTTGGCTGCAACCTGGAGAACAGGGCAGCGTTCAACATCGTACTTCCCCCAACTGTGATTTGATTGGTTTAAATACTGAATATTTGTGAAGTTAAACAACTCAAGTTTATAAAATGAAACGGACCTACTGGTATCTGTTATGTCTCTACTCATCTTCCATTGAACTTATTTTTACTGCTTTGTTTCTCTGTTTTTCTTTGTGTGGCTGGAACGTAAACCTTCGTCACAAAACTACCGACAGTGGTGGAATGTAACTAAAGTATATTTACTGAAATACTGTACCTCAGTTCTTGTACTTTACTGTTGTGTATCAGTTTTATGAAGCTTTATACTTGTTCTCTGCTACATTCAGAGAGAAATCTTAAGTTAAAACTGTTTTAACTGTATTTTTTTTTTGTTTTTTTGGAACAACTTATTGTTACTCAGCAGATTTTCCCAGTTTAATTAAATAACAGATAATAACTAGTAAAATCAAAGAAATAAAGTATTCACTTACATGTTAGCCTTTGCAGTATGTATTTTAACAAGTTGTTCTTTTACAATGTTAATTCAGATTAAAAATAACAGTTTCGTAACTGTTCAAATCAGCAAAAATAACATGAATTTACAGATATTTCCCATAATTTCAATAGAGAAAATGTGTACACTGAGGACTGAAAAATGCTAAATATTTTAATCAATTACTTCAAGGATTTTCTCTTTATTTAAATTGTAGATAATATCTTGTCATTTATATGTTGACTGTAAAAGCCAAAGCTGTACATGATGTCCACATCAAAAATCAGCATTTTTACAAATAGTAATTTGTTCTTTCACAATATGTGATTGTAAAATTACACTACCTTACTGTTAGATCAGCTAAAATATTACTTTACAGATGTTTGCTGCCATTTTTACCATTTTTCCACTTTTTCTGCCAGATTTTTATTTTATTTTATATTTTTTACAGTGTAGGATATATTACACTCACTTTCATGCTATGCAAAAATCCATAATCAATCTGTCCAATTCATCTACTGGCATAAATTTAAGATGTTCAGGACAAATGTATACTGCAGTTGTACTGACATATTGTATATTCATACCAGAGGTGGATGATACAATACCCAACTCTTGAAAGAAAAAGTCAGTGTTAACACCAACCTCACAGTCGTGGCAAAGGAGGGATGAAGTGATTCTGGAAGTGCATTATTAGGTGTTTCTTGCTGTGCTTCTGTTCCTCTACATTGTCTTCGTCCTCTCTTTCTTCAGGACTTCGTATCCACAGTAGAAAGGTTGTTTCCTTACGTCACCTTCGTCATGGCTGAGCAGAAATGGCCTCTTGTGATCCCAGCAGCAGTGGCAGGTTTGTCTCAGAGGGTGGCACTACACCTGAACTCAGCGTCGCTGCCCACAGGACAGGAGGAGCTGCACTCTCTAATGGAAATGATGGACAGATATGACTTTATACTGGAGGCGGACACAAAGACCAACACTGATGCTCTCACAGTCCTGATAAGATTAATGACCCAACGTACACGAAGAGCAAACCTGTATGTGATATCTGACCAATGAGGAGGCCAGAAGTACAGGATGACACTATATGAAACAGGATGCTTGTGTTATGTAGTTTGCTCTTTATTTAATGTGAACAGAAACATGTGTCTGACAGAAACAGTGACACGGCATGTTCAGAGCCTGATGATGGAGGGCTGATACGATCAGCTGGTATTAATTCATCCAACATGTATGTAGGATGAATACATTTGTGGTAAAAAAAAAAAAAAGAAAAATATTGGGCATAATTCCATAATGTGCCCTTGAGTTTCTTTGCACAACTATAATTCTCAAACCCACTCAAGCAAACCATGATACGACAGAGGCTTAAGTGTTCAGTATTAACCCTTTGACGCCAGGGTCCTTTAAACCTACCCAGATGGTAGGTTTAAACGGCATGTTATTGTTTTTAAATCTCCAAAATTACAACATGTATATTAGCAACAAACTGTAAAAACAGGGACATTGTCTGAAAATCATAGAAATAAATTGTGTAACATGTATTATTTAAATGATCACTTGTGAAATAAACTGTCATCTTTTTTGACTTTTGGAACAATTCAAAAGTTTGTTTCAAATTCCGTTGATGAACGCCTGCCGTGTCTTTTTGTTTCTCATCAGTCATATCAAGCCGACCGTTAACCTAATCTCCTGGCTAGTTATCTGGCCTGCTGCATGTCCAGCATCTAAATAAAGACAGATGTTTGGTTGTGTGTCTGTGCTACATGTTTTCATACAGCAGCAACAGACAATCCCAAAAAAAAATCAGTGGGGAAAATACAATAAAAAAAAAAACAACTGACATTTAAAAATGAAAAAAATATTTGTATATACTTGGTAAACACTTCTTTAGCACGGAAATCTTTAGAGGGTCATAAAAAGTGAGCTAAAGTGCCACGACAAAGGGACGTGCTTTATCATATATTTGACGCTGAATGGGATCAGAATTTACAAAATGAGCATCAGGTTGTATTTAAAATGTCTTAAAAATAGAGATTGAGACCATAAACTCATTAGAAAAATGTTTACTGAGGTAACAGATGCAGGGAGAGATAAAGACATTGATTTTATTTATTTCCATACAAGCTGACTTCTTGTTGCAACCAGAGGTGTCGCCCCCTGATGGCTGCTAGAAAGAATGCAGGTTTGTGGTACTTGTGCGTTGGCTTCACTTTACAGACCTGGAGGCTACTTTCATCGTATATTTATACAGACTGTGGCACTAACTAGGAATCAACTGATTATCAGCCTGGTGGAATATGAGGGTCGATATTTTTAATTTTTCTGGTTATTGTTATTTTTATTAAACAATTATATATACAATAAGGGCACTACTTTGTCTGCCGTGTGGTTAGCTATCTGTTTCTGTAGTCACTCTGTGATCTCATATAATATTCTCAGCTTTATC